>NC_079457.1:45836887-45989387 GCF_903798145.1 Danio aesculapii
C
The DNA here is from genome assembly GCF_903798145.1 of Danio aesculapii. Lineage (NCBI taxonomy): Eukaryota > Metazoa > Chordata > Actinopteri > Cypriniformes > Danionidae > Danio > Danio aesculapii. The sequence goes on from NC_079457.1 coordinate 45,836,889, forward strand.
CTACCGCTCACTTTTCAGGTTTACACTCATTAACTTCCTGCGCTCCTGTGCCTTCAGAGGCATTAGAGACAGAATGAGGAAGAGAGAAATGCTGGTGCTCTGAGGACACTGAAAGGCTTTCCTTTAGCCCGGCCAGTGTCTGTGAGTGTGAAACTGACCTCAGACATGAACTCTATCCGCAGTCACGACTCGTCAGGTCTCTTTATTGCTGCTTTAGAGACTCTTACACAGCAGAAAGATTAGATGACAGAGACGGTGCATTTCTCTCTTTTATTTGTGTGTGTGTGTGTGTGTGTTTGTGTGTGTGTAATTGCTTGCGTGTGTGTGTGTGAAGGTCGCTGGTTTGAGCCTCGGCTGGGTCAATTAGCGTTTCTGTGTGGAGTTTGCATGTTCTCCCCATGTTCGCGTGGGTTTCCTCTGGGTGCTCCGGTTTCCCCTACAAGTCCGAAAACATGTGGTACAGGTGAATTAGGTAGGCTAAATTGTCTAAGTGAATGAGTGTGTATGGATGTTTCCCAGAGATGGGTTGCAGTTGTAACGAGTAGTTATTTGAGTTACTGTTGCCTTTCTATCAGCTGGAGCCAGTCTGGCCATTCTCCTCTGACCTCTGGCATCAACAAGGCATTTGCATCCACAGAACTGCCGCTCACTGGATATTTTCTCTGCAATGACTGAAATCACTGATTAATAAAGTCATCTGGAATGATAAAGAAAGCGTTCTTGCAGGACTCCCAGAGTTCATCAAGACTCTTTGGATTCATCTTCAACGCCACCTCCTTCATCTTACCACAGACATACTCAATAATGGTTATGTCTGGTGACTGGGCTGGCCAATCCTGGAGCACCTTGACCTTCTTTGCTTTCAGGATCTTTGATGTGGAGGCTGAAGTATGAGAAGGAGCGCTATCCTGCTGGAGAATTTGCCCTCTCCTGTGGTTTGTAATGTAATGGCAGCACAAATGTCTTGATACCTCAGGCTGTTGATGTTGCCATCCACTCTGCAGATCTCTCGCGCAACCCATACTAAATGTGTAAAACCAAACCATGATTATTCATACACCAAACTTGACTGATTTCTGTGAGAATCTTGGGTCCATGCAGGTTTTAATAGGTCTTCTGCAGTATTTGTGATGATTGGTATACAGTTCAACAGATGATTCATCAGAAAAATCGACCTTCTGCCACTTTTCCAAATGATCAACTAGAAGTCAAGTTATTATTTGTTGCTCTTACAACTGGGGTCCACGACAAAACTTTTGTCAGATAGTGTAGGAGTTACAGACTCTCACCTGCAGGTGCAAGAGATTAAGACTGGGAATAAAGAGAGTTACGGTAATCCGGATGGGTTGTTATGAAGACATGAATCGCTGTTTGTAAAAAACTTGACTTTGTAGAGTTGTCTGAGATGGTAAAAGCAGGATTTTACTACAGTTCTGATCTGTTTGCAGAATTTTGAAGTTTTCGTCAAAAATAACTCCAAGATTTCTTGCACAATAGGTAACTAGTGGGCCAGGGAACCAACATCGACATCGAACACAATTTTTTTTTGGAGCCCTAATAGAATTATTTAAGTTTTATTTTTTAATTTCAATATGAAAATAGCTCAAGAGGCAAAGTTTAAGCTCATCTAAACATGTCCAACTCACTAATAATTAGGCCCCATCTGCCCCTAATAAACAGTAAGGTTTTCAGAAACCTCCATGTGCTCTTGGCCATTCATTCATTCATTCATTCATTCATTCATTCATTCATTCATTTTCCTTCAGCTTAGTCCCTTATTTATAAGGGGTCCCCACAGCTAAAAGAATCACCTACTATTCCGGCATATGTTTTACACAGCAGATGCCCTTCCAGCCACAACCCAGTACTGGAAAACACCCATACATACTCATTCACACATGCATACACTGCGAACAATTTAGCTTATTCAATTCACCTATAGCGCATGTCTTTGGACTGTGGGAGGAAACCGGAGCACCCAGAGGAAACCCATGCCAACACCGGGAGAACATGCAAACTCTATACAGAAATGCCAAATGACCCAGCCAGGACTCGAAACAGCGACCTTCTTGCTGTGAGGTGACAGTGCTAGCCACTGAGCCACCATGCCACCTTAGCCGCAACCCACTTTGAAATGGTGTCGGCCAACATACTGGAAAACATGATGAATGGACTGATGTAAACTAGAATCTGTGAGTGTAAATGTTAGCAGATTTTTTAGCCCGTCATTGAGTCTATTTACATATGTAAATGCGTGTATATTAATTCACTGATATGCTGTGTTTACCTGATTTATTTACAATACAGTTTGCAAAGTAACATTTTCTGTCTTTTAGTAGATTTAGATAGTAGATATTTAATGAAACTTTGTTTACCAAACAAGTGGATCTAATTGGATTTGCATTGTAAAACTTCTTTGAAAGGGTTTTTTTCATTCATTCATTCATTCATTCATTTTCTTTTCGGCTTAGCCCCTTTGTTAATCTATCTATCTATCTATATATATATATATATATATATATATATATATATATATATATATATATATATATATATATATATATATATATATATATATATATATATATTCTTCTAAAGTTGGCATTTTACTTATCCTTGTAAGGATGGCTATATCTCTCTATAATATTAAACCCTGAAAACGGTTATGGAGCTCCACACGAGACAAGACCACGAGAATGGTCAAGCACTAAAACAATAAACTTTCTAATCTGAGAAGAAGATCAGCTAGGAAACCAGTTGTTCGGGTTGTCTCGATCATGCATCCTGAGCCCCCCCTCTTTGCCCTGGAGTTTACTGTCTGAAAACTGCTGTGAAATTCTCTTAAGATCAGACCACGAGAACTAACATGCTGTAAAACAATAAACTTTATAATCTTCAGAGGATCTCGAGAAAGCCATCTGGACAGTTGACCCAACACCTATCCTCAGCCCCTCTTACCCTCCCCAGTTATACGGCCTGGGTCATTAAAAGGCTACTCAGGAATGACCAGATTTCAAGCTTCTATGGTGAAGTGATATAAGATGTATATTTGCAGTATTTGTGAATTTTAACTTGTCATGCTTAGTGTCATTTTAAATGTCTCTGAGTGATTGGTAAAGTGGTCTTAATTTCTTTGATAAGATCTTTGCCAGATGCTCCACTCCAGGGAAAATGGTCTTTGTATCAACTCATGACCAGGCAAGAGGCTTGGTGACGCTTTTATTGTCTTGAATTTATGATGATTTGAGTATTTAGGCAAAGGGTGCAGAAGTGTCTGTGGGATTCTGTAGGCAGGATACCCCATTGCAGTTTGTGAGTCTCTGAGCTCTGCATCAGGACTTATATGCTGCAATGTATTTCTACACGGTCAGGTATTAATCTCTAACTTAAATGTATCTTCGAATAATTGATGTTGTACAATCTTGATTGGCTTATTTTGTTTAATTATGTGAATTGGAATAGAAAATCTTTGCCTGACAAATAAATGTAAAATTCTTGTTTAACTCTAATATCTCCTGAAATCATTTAAATCTAGTAGATTGTTTAGGCTGATGTTTCCGCAGCTTACGACCAGGATTTGTCATACATTCAGGATCAATGGATGGAGCATGGGCACAGCATTAGAGACCTGATGATTTCTGACAATCACTGACTTAGTATAATATAAATTAGGGGGCTAAATACAACTTCCTTTAAATATGGGCAAGCATGGGGCGGCCAATTATTGCTTAAAGGAAGTAGCTTTCAGTTATATTCTTTGACTAAGCTAAATTAAACTTTTCTTTAAATATGTGCAAGCATGGGGCGGCCTATTATTATTTAAAGGAAATTAGCTTATCGGCTAAGAATCGGAACTGGCGAGGTTGTGTCCGTGAGCAGATGTAACTGGCCAGCATACTGACTCTAAGCGACTTCGGGTAAATGATGAACCATTACTTGAGAATAAGGATTTATTAGGTTAATCATTCTAAATTAGACCAAATCACAACCTATAAGGTGATCAGCATGAATTAGATGAATCTAAAATTATTATAAATGGGAGTCAGATTAAAATTCGGAGTTGGAAACAAATTAAAATAAATCTTAATGAATAAAAATATTTCTTTTCACATGTGCTAAAAGGCTTACATGCATTTAACCTTCACCCATGCTGTTAGTTCCGTCATAGGAAAATAGATGGGCCTTACAATTGGTGACAGACCCTAGTGATCTCCCATAAAGTTTCAGGCGAGTGATGTCTTTCAGCGCAAGATTCAAAAGAAATGCTCCGAAAAAAGAGGTTCGAGTTTCTCTTCTTCTTCTTTCAACTGTTGAGGTAAGTCAATTATTTTGCCTTTTAAAGTGTTGAGGGAAAGATAAATGCATCTTATATAGACACATTTTGTAGAATGAGTCGGAATACTCAAAAAGGATAGACCAGAGACCGTAAAAATCTGGTTGGGCTTAAGAATTAGACAAAACCACATTGTTCGTCAGGGACATAATAGCAGCAGAGTGGGAGAAGAATGAAAGCTCTAAACCCAAAATTCTCAAAATCTCTTCAAGAGGTTAAATTTTAAGATGGAATAACATCATCCAAATTTTATTCTGGTACTTAACAGAGAGCGGCAAATGAAAATCTAAATTCTGAATATAACTGTTTCCACTAAGGGTTGCTTATTGCGCATGTTACAATAACTTTGCAACACTGCAAACAAGCAGCATTTATATTTCAAGAATTTTGAAATTTGTAATTAGATTAATTGGAAATTCTTATTGTAATCTTTGTATTAAATGTAATGAAAGTCTTCCAAGAGATATATAAAAACACTGAAAATAGTTTTTTAAATGCTGTTTAAGACTCTGTCTAAATAGTTAAATTATTACACTATTATGAGGTTCAAAGCTGTAAGGCAGATAAGGACATGGTCAGTGTTGGGAGTGTTACTTTAAAGACAAAAGAAACAAATTATTAATTACATCACTAAAGTTGTAGTTAATTTATGTTTCCAATGGCTTTGCCTGAAAAGTAACTTGGTTACTTGATAAGTAATTTAATTACTTGACTAAAGACTAAAATTCCACATAAATTGCATGGGCAATAGAAAATAAACAATCAGGAATTTTTGTATTGTTTTGAGAAAAAGACAATATGTTTCAAATAAATGACACTATATTTCATAAATTCACATTTCATTGTTTGAGATGATATCACCTTACTTATCGGAATTGAGTTATATAGAACCATTGAATTTCTATATAGCAGTTAAGGCAAGTACATTATAAGTCACTGTAATTAAGCTACCTAAGAATGAGAAATAATCTCTCACTTAATTCTTTGCGAAAAGGTAATTTTAAATTGCAGTGACTATTTACTTAGTAACTAATTACACCCCACACTGGACATGATAAGATCATACATCTACAAGATGTGTATTCTGCATTTGCCCTTACGTGCCAAACTTTCAAACATTAACATATGAAGAAAGATTTACAAAAGAAAGCTCACCTAATAACAACTAAGCTCAAAATAAGAAAATTGTGACTAACCCACAAAATTCTTTAAACCGAGCAATGATTGACTTGGAGATGTGCTTGCAATTCACTAAATGTCCAGGCAATAAAGTTTACGACTGGCTTCCAGTGTGACTTGATCCTGCACTGATAGTGAACATGTACGAACAACTGTAGCAAAGAGCCAAATCAAAAGGTGACATTCCAAAAGATCAATAAGATGATAATCAGTCATTCTAGACAAATTACTAAACAGCCACTCCAGAGACCAGTAATAAAATGATTTTAAAATTTATACTATCTTAAGGTAATATGATTTATATCGTAAGAACATTATGATATTGTATATTATCACAGCCAATAATGGCGTCCAATCTCATTAAGATTCAGCATGATTTAGGAAGGAAAAGAAAATTGAAGTGTGTAAAATGGACAAAGCAGGTGTGAAAATGAGAGTAAATGCATGTAGCAAGAGAATGAGGATCTTTCTTAATGTTAAAACATTAAAAAGAAGTCAGCAGATAGTTAAAGATGGAAAACAGTAAGTAGCTAAGAGAGGAAACGGAAAGGAAAAATAATCAAATTAATAAGAAGGAATTTCTTTATCTTCTAATAATGCAAAAATCTGTGATGAGAGAAATTGACATGTCCAAAAATTATCAACTAAAATAATCGATCTGATTGGAGTGAAAATACTCTCAGTAGAAACAACCCAATAGCAATGGCTTTAAAAGTTGTAACTAAGAGACAAGGAAAGGTACAAATCTCTCCTTTCTCTTGAAACTCTTTGGGAAAAGTATTCTTAAACTAGAGTATCCCTCTCTGAGCTAGCCATCTAGTATTAAATCTAACCAGTAGATTGATTTATTTGGACATGCAATCAAAGTTGTGTGCAATATAACTGGCAGAAAGTTCTATACAAGGTACAGAGATGTAAATGGAAAAAATTTTGATCAGCATTTCTAAATTTTCATTGCTAAATAAAAAGCACAGCATCCAAATTGATGAACTGATGCTTCAAACGCAGATCTGACCAGTGAGAACATAAATTACCTCAGTAGATCTGAGTGTTATAAAACTCACAGTATGGCAGACTGAAAGTTCAAAAGCTAAAGAAATTTAAAAGGATATGCTCAAATTTGACCATCAATGCTCAGTTGATCTGACCTTTTGCTTTGCAAAAACATGATTATGATAATCAGATGTCTTTGTAAACCAACACAAATTAAATTCTAATTGCATGTAAGTTGATGCCAATTATAAAACATGTCTAGCTAAGACCATAAATGGGAAATTAAAGTAGTACTATCTATTTTAATATAATTTGTGTAAAGGCTCAGATAAAACTGTGTTTTTTCTCTCTGCATATTTTACCATTCAGGTTGGCGTCTGCCCAAACCTGCCTGTATTCAGACAGGACACACAGCTTGACATAAGATGGGTTAGAAAGGTACTTAAAGAGGCCAATCATACCCAATAAATACACTAACACTGCCTGTCTACATGGCCTCCCAGTGTAGCGCTGGATCTAAATTTTGCAACACAAATTATAACTAAACCTTACCCATCTCATGCACACAAACACACAACATACATTCATTACTGCAACCTCAGTATTTTTAACTGGTATATGTCGACTATCCAGGTTAAAATTATTTACATCATTCAAATCTATCATACATTATTCACTTCATACATATAGGACAATGTGAAAAATTACTAAAATATCAATTGTGGTAAACAATTTTGCAACTTTGTGGTTTTTCAAATTGCTGTGTATTGCTATAGTAATGTACAGAAGACTTATGCATGGCTACAGTCACATAACAAACTAATTAGCAAAATCTAAATGAGACTACTAGTCTATTTAGATGTTAAATTCATTCATGTTTATTCATTAGCCCTGTTGCAAAATAGTAGGGCCCACTATTTTCCAACAGTGACTTTTGAAAACTCAAAAATGATAAGAACAACTAAAATCTAAAAATGCAGGCACTAGCAATTTAAAAAAATTCTAAATTAAACCTGCATTGTTGAATGTGACTTTAGCCTGTACATCAGATACACAAAGAATGAGAAAAAATAACCTGAAGATTGTAAATCTTACTTTGTTTGAATTTTCATTCTCTTGTTGATTTAGTCAAACCTTTGGTCTGCATTAATGTTTTTTTCAATTGAACCATTTATATAGACAATTTTATGATTGTAATTGTGAAATTGTGTATTTTTCTTATTGATGTTATATTTTTTATTATGCATACCACTGGTAAAAATACTGGTTATATTGGCTTTTGCACCTTTCCTTTAAATTACTCTTATCAAATATTTTTAAATACCATACTGTCATTCATCATGGAAGTGAAGCATCTGGGAATTTACTAGCACTAAATTTAGGACTTATTAAGACCTTATTTACCTCTCACACTTTGAACATGGTTATTATGTTTTGTGTTTACCCATTCTACAGTGATGCAAAGCTCATTGATATTCAACTATTGCATGGTCATTCAGCTGTCTCACATAAAGTGGAGCATCATCAGTGACGTTGGTCCTTAACCTGTAAATATATGAACTGCCCTGTGAAACTCACCTTATGTCTGACGCTGACAAAGGTCTTTCCAGTGGAACTGATAATGACCTGGGGAGGATCTAATGCACATGAATGTTTCTCAAAGTGCAATGAGATTTGCAACTTGTTTGATCAATGCACTGAACTTTGTCATCCTATAGACTGAATACCACCACAGATGGACACAAATACAACGAAGCGGATGGCAAAAATGCCTGAGCAGCCACTTGAGCCCAAGCTCAACACAGCATGCCTACAACTAAAAAGACTGTGGGGTTCAGCGATATAACTCCATATTAATGTTGAAGCTGCTTTTAATGTTGTGATTTCAGGTGATGACATTGTTTCTACAATCAACACCAACGCTCGCCAAAGCCATCCAAAACTATGATCTTGTGGCCCCTTGAGAGACTGCTCAGAATTGCTCCAAGGGACCAGGGGAGGAAATCTGTAAGGATGGCTATATCTCTCTATAATATTAAACCCTGAAAACGGTTATGGAGCTCCACACGAGACAAGACCACGAGAATGGTCAAGCACTAAAACAATAAACTTTCTAATCTGAGAAGAAGATCAGCTAGGAAACCAGTTGTTCGGGTTGTCTCGATCATGCATCCTGAGCCCCCCCTCTTTGCCCTGGAGTTTACTGTCTGAAAACTGCTGTGAAATTCTCTTAAGATCAGACCACGAGAACTAACATGCTGTAAAACAATAAACTTTATAATCTTCAGAGGATCTCGAGAAAGCCATCTGGACAGTTGACCCAACACCTATCCTCAGCCCCTCTTACCCTCCCCAGTTATACGGCCTGGGTCATTAAAAGGCTACTCAGGAATGACCAGATTTCAAGCTTCTATGGTGAACTGATATAAGATGTATATTTGCAGTATTTGTGAATTTTAACTTGTCATGCTTAGTGTCATTTTAAATGTCTCTGTGTGATTGGTAAAGTGGTCTTAATTTCTTTGATAAGATCTTTGCCAGATGCTCCACTCCAGGGAAAATGGTCTTTGTATCAACTCATGACCAGGCAAGAGGCTTGGTGACGCTTTTATTGTCTTGAATTTATGACGATTTGAGTATTTAGGCAAAGGGTGCAGAAGTGTCTGTGGGATTCTGTAGGCAGGATACCCCATTGCAGTTTGTGAGTCTCTGAGCTCTGCATCAGGACTTATATGCTGCAATGTATTTCTACACGGTCAGGTATTAATCTCTAACTTAAATGTATCTTCGAATAATTGATGTTGTACAATCTTGATTGGCTTATTTTGTTTAATTATGTGAATTGGAATAGAAAATCTTTGCCTGACAAATAAATGTAAAATTCTTGTTTAACTCTAATATCTCCTGAAATCATTTAAATCTAGTAGATTGTTTAGGCTGATGTTTCCGCAGCTTACGACCAGGATTTGTCATACATTCAGGATCAATGGATGGAGCATGGGCACAGCATTAGAGACCTGATGATTTCTGACAATCACTGACTTAGTATAATATAAATTAGGGGGCTAAATACAACTTCCTTTAAATATGGGCAAGCATGGGGCGGCCAATTATTGCTTAAAGGAAGTAGCTTTCAGTTATATTCTTTGACTAAGCTAAATTAAACTTTTCTTTAAATATGTGCAAGCATGGGGCGGCCTATTATTATTTAAAGGAAATTAGCTTATCGGCTAAGAATCGGAACTGGCGAGGTTGTGTCCGTGAGCAGATGTAACTGGCCAGCATACTGACTCTAAGCGACTTCGGGTAAATGATGAACCATTACTTGAGAATAAGGATTTATTAGGTTAATCATTCTAAATTAGACCAAATCACAACCTATAAGGTGATCAGCATGAATTAGATGAATCTAAAATTATTATAAATTGGAGTCAGATTAAAATTCGGAGTTGGAAACAAATTAAAATAAATCTTAATGAATAAAAATATTTCTTTTCACATGTGCTAAAAGGCTTACATGCATTTAACCTTCACCCATGCTGTTAGTTCCGTCATAGGAAAATAGATGGGCCTTACATCCTCTTAAGTCTTGATTCATTAATTTCACATTTATGGCAAAGAATAGGTTATTTTCAGCCATTTTTATCATGAAATAACTGAATATAAGCATAAGAGGCAGAGAAGAATGCTCATTGTAGAAGAAAATTCTAGATGGCACTTAGAGGTTTTTGCATCTGAACTCTTCATATACAGTTGAAATCAGAATTATTAGCCCTCCAGAATCATTAGCCCCCTTGTTTAATATTTTCCCCAATTTCTGTTAAACAGAGAGAAGATTTCTTCAACACATTTCCAAACATAATAGTTTACCCATTTCTGATAACTGATTTATTTTATCTTTGCAATGATGACAGTACATAATATTTGACTAGATATTTTCAAGACACTTCTATACAGCTTAAAGTGACATTTAAAGGCTGAACTAGGTTAATTAAGTTAACTAGGCAGGTTAGGGTAATAATAGGGGCTAATAATTTAGAATTTTGACCTTTTGAATAAATTAAAAACTGCTTTTATTCTAGCCAAAATAAAACAAATAAGACTTTCTCCAGAAGAAAAAATATTATACGACATACTGTGAAAATGTCCTTGCTTTCCTTGCTAATTATAATTAATATATATATTTTTAATTAACAAATCTAGCATATGTATGTATGTATGGAAAAAGCGAACTCTCTTTAGTGTTTTGTGACTTTGGCATCATGTAAAACACGTTAAATAAGGAATGGTAGGGGGGGGAAAGAAGCTAATTTTGTTCTCCTCCCTCTTGTAAAATTTGTGAAAAAAGCAGTGTATGAAAGCGTCTCGGGACGGCGAGGCCCAGGGCTATTATTCCCACATTAATTTTTCTATTTGAATTCGAGCCTCTCTGGGAAAGACTGGAGGAGGGGCTGATGGGACGCGGATGGGGGATCACAGGGACCGGGGGGCTGCAGAGGCCTTAATGCCCAACAGAGGAGGCAATTTCACTTCCCAGAGCAGCATGTAGCGGTGTGTTTGGCGTGTGTCTGCTGGAGGAGAGAGTCCTGAAGCTCCTCCAGTGCTCCTCGCAGCAAATCTGGAGCTCTTCCGCTTAATTAGCAGCAGATCCTGTGCAGAAAATATATCTGCATTCATGCTCAGCGTGCTGCTCTTCATGACACTGTGCGCTCAAAAAAATATTGAACAGTTCTTAAAGGGCACCTATGATGAAAAACATCTTTTGTAAGCTGTTTGGACAGAACTGTGTGTAGATATAGTGCGTCCACAGTCATATTGGAGTGACGTAAACACTATAAGTCTCTTTTTTTTTATTTCCTGATGTTAAAATCCAAATTCCTCCCATTCTGAGGCCCCCCGCAATGTGACGTAGTGCGGTTTCCCCACCCACTGAATTGATTGACAGCCACGTATTAACATGACTCCATAGTAAGACATGTAATCACATCCACTAGACGGGACATGCGCAAAGCAATTGGGATTAAAAGATCTGTTCAGCTCTCTGTGATCATCTGCACCTCGAGAATTCACAAGGTTAAAACGTTTTTAAAACAGTGCATGTTTGTAATAAATACAAGAAAATACATTGTAATGTATCACCACAGCCGCATGTTAGTACAATTATAAAAGAAGACACTTCAATCCCGGTTTGTGGACGTTAAATCAGGATTATTTTGTACATTAACATTAAAGAGGTCTATACAGCAGTCAATATTAACGTGTATCCTGTCACATTTGCCATGCAAAAACAATGCAAAGCTAAACGTGTGTGTGTGTGTGCGCGAACTTTATAACGATATTGTGTGCAACTCATCGTTGCAGAAAGGCTTGAAATAACCCCACAATGAATACATCAACCATTGGGAAAGTTCTCAGTGTAAGGGAGATCTGCTTCATCCTTGTTTGTCACTGTGCTGATCATCTACGTGAGATGCAGCAGGTGAAGGCTACACCCATCAGAGTGGCTCTGACACCTTGCATGACATGTGAACAGTGGGCGGGCAGAAGCAGCTCCTTTACATTAAAGGCACAGGCAACAAGAACAGCTACAGTGTCTTAACAGCTCAAATTTCCCAGATTTGGAAAGGTATGATTAATAATCTGATGGGTGTTTTGAGATGTAACTTCACAGACACATTCTGGAGACACAAAAGACTTATCTTTAATCTTGAAATCTTGAAAAAGGGATTAAATAGGTAAAGTACAGATGAAATCTAAACTAACCATGTGATTTTGTTAGCTCACATTGCTGGTTTTGTGGTGAACTGTTCATCTGTGCATGTCATTAAGAAAAAAAAATCACCCTTATAATCTTATATTGAAATCTGAAAATGCACTTTTATTTATTTTTTGTAACACAGCAGTCAGGTCCTGTATAGCAGTGTTTCCCAACCCTGTTCCTGGAGGCACACCAACAGTACATATTTTGTATGTCTCCCTTATCTGACCCATTCGTGTCAGGTTTTGGGGTCTTTTCTAATGTTCTGCTGAGTTGATTTAGGTGTGTTTGATTAGGGAGAGGTTGAAAATGTGTACTGTTGGTGTGCCTTCAGGAACAGGGTTGGGAAACACTGCTGTATAGTATGTGAAAAATACTTTTTTTAATCCAGAAATTGATTTTCAATGATACCTTTTGAACTGACAGTCCTTTTATGAGCTTTTCAAGCTGACAATCTAGCCTGATCTCACGAGAAAATGTAAGTATTTTACGTTTTGTCAGTTTAGTGGCTAATTCGTACGAATTCATACGAGTTCAGTCATATGAAATTGTACAATTTGAAAAAGGAGGCGTGGCACCTAACCCCACCCCTAAACCCAACCGTCATTGGGGGATGAGCAAATCTTACTAAATTATATGAATTAGATCGCACGAATTCAAACGAATCAGCCACTAAATCAAAAAGTTACGAATTGCCGTGAGATTGTGTTGGACAATCCAGTGTGTGTGTCCTTCCTGTGAAATTTTAATTTCAATAATTTTAATAATATTAGAAAGTCTAAATTCTTCTAGTTTGGCTGGAATGACCGTCATTTAATATCAATATCCATTTCTCAGTGTATAATTTGTGTTGTATTTAAACAAATGTTTTCTTAAACAGTCATATCCATTAAAATACAGTAAGTTTGGTCATGTAACATCTTTAGGAATAGAAAGATAATACATATCAATTCAAATGAGTTTTTGCAAAAACAAAAATACTAATTACAAAATTGTATTTATTTTTATGCTTTTCTTAATTTTTTCTGTTTATTGAAGTTTTATTTAATTTTTTTTTTCAACATGTAATTTGGGTGTACTTATTTTTGCACCGTGATCCTTTTTCGTGATCAGTTCCAGTTTTGCAGTTATGTATTTTATGCATTATACATATATATATAATATATATGAGTTAAAGTCAGAATTATTAGCCCCTCTGTTTATTTTTTCCCCAATTTCTGTTTTACAGAGAGATGTTTTCAACACATTTCTAATCATAATAGTTTTAATAACTCATCTCTAATAACTGATTTATTTTATCTTTGTCATGATGACAGTAAATAATATTTGACTAGATATTTTTAAGACACTTCTATACAGCTTAAAGTGACTTTTAAAGACTTAGGTTAATTAGGTTAATGTTTGTGTAGTTAGGCAAGTTATGTATAATGATGGTTTGTTCTGTAGACTATCGGAAAAAAATATAGCTTAAAGGGGCGAATAACAAGTCCAGAGACATGCTGTACAGGTGAATTGGGTATGGGTAAAATTGTCTAGTGTATGTATGTGAATAAGAGTGTATTGGTGTTTCCCAGTGATGGGTTGCAGCTGAGGCGTAAAACATATGCTGGATGAGTTGGCAGTTCATTCCAATGTGGTGACCCCAGATTAATAAAGGGACTAAGCTGAAAAATAAAAATGAATGAATTAATTAATAATCCATATTGGTTTAAAGCTAGGCAATGCAGTGGCGCAGTAGGCAGTGCTTGCCTCACCGCAAGAAGGTCGCTGGTTCGAGTCTCGGCTGTGTCAGTTGGCGTTTCTGTGTGGAGTTTTCATGTTCTCCCATGTGTTAGTGTGGGTTTCCTCCAGGTGCTCCGGTTTCTACCACAGTCCAAAGACATGCGGTATGGGTAAATTGGGTAGGGTAAATTGGGTAGGCTAAATCGTCCGTAGTGTATGAGTGTGAATGAGTGTGTATGGATGTTTCCCAGAGATGGGTTGCAGCTGGAAGGGCATCTGCTGCATAAAACATATGCTAGATAAGTTTGGTGGTTTATTCTGCTTAATAAAGGGACTAAGCTGAAAAAAAATGAATGAATGAATGATTTAAAGCTGATTTGAGCTGATAATGAATGGGTTTCAGGCTGTTTTTCAAGCCACTTCATCTATTTCTTTCATTGATAAAAATCTATTTATAAATTGATGTAAATTTATGAACTCGATGAAAAGAAAATCATCATTGATTTGAATTGGATTCAATAATAATTGGATTCAATTCAGCAGTCAGATTACAGATTTTCCATTCACTCTGTAAGAAAAATGCAGACATGCATCGTAATGTATGTTCAGAACACACCACCAAAATCTCTCCCCTCAAAGCAGAGGCCCATTTGAATAGGAACCAGTTGAGTCTTCTGCTCTGACAGTGATTTCTGGCAAGTGTGACGTGTGAAAGGACAGCGTGGAAACAGAGAGGGAATCAATCACTAGTGCCATAAAACAGGTTTGTTTAGTGTAATGTTGTTCTGGCTGTCATAAACCAGGTTAGTGCGGACACATCGCAACCAGTGATTGATGACAGCCGGCTTCTCAAACGTATGCCGTCTTAGGTACATTCAGCGCATCTTCTTCTTTCTGCATGAAACAGGAGTTAAACAAAGTTAAACACACACACATTTTTTAATAGTTTATGAAGACTCTCAATTGTCGTAATTTATAATGGTGAAAAAATACTTATTATATCTTCTAACCTTAATCTTAAACCCAACCCTCAAAGGTAACCTGTTGCAAATCTTGAACGTGAAGACCCTGTATGATTTTTTTAACACTCTACAATAATGTAATGACAAAAAGTCGAGACAATTTTAATATAAATCATTTTAATAAGTTAATTAGGCTTCAACTACACGTTTTACAAAGTTTAACTTAATATTTTTAGTCAGTTTGATTTATGTGAGTTGAGATGACCAGAAAAGTTCATTTGATTCAACTAAAAACATGTAAGGCAGCAATAATTATTTTACAGTGTATGAGGACACAAGACATGTCCTCTTAAGTCACCTCAACAAGGTCCATGTAAACCACCAAAACCAGCAAACACACACTCAGTTTGACAGAATGTAATTTATAAGGTAAAAATGTGCATTATATCAGCTTACCCTTATCCTTTCCTTTAACCCAAGCCTTAAAGGAAACCTGTTGCACAATTTTGAACAGGAAAAGACCCTGTATGATATTTAACACTGTAAAAAATGTAGCGACAAAAATCAAGACAACATATATTTTTTTTATTTATGTTGCTTTAACTTATTTTAATAAGTTAATTACATTGTAAAAACAAAATCACCATTTGTTCAGGACACTGTCATATATATACACTAAGAATTGTGAATAACTATTGATATACATATTCAATTCAATTCAATTCAGCTTTATTTGTAAAGCGCTTATACAATGTAGATTGTGTCAAAGCAGCTTCACATAAAAGGTCATAGTAAATAGGAACAGTGTAGTTCAGTTTGTAGTGTTTAAGTTCAGTTCAGTTGAGCTCAGTTCAGTGTGGTTTAATAATCACTACTGAGAGTCCAAATATTGAGGAGCAAATCCAACGATGCGCAGCTCTACAGATCCCGAACCATGCAAGTCAGTGGCGACAGCGGAGAGGGAAAAAAAACTTCACTAAATGGCGGAAGTGAAGAAAAAAAACCTTGAGAGAAACCAGGCTCAGTTGGGCACAACCATTTTAATTTCTCCGCTGGCCAAACGTCTTGTGCAGAGCTGCAGTCTCAGCGGCGGAGGCTGGAAGCTGGCCTCAGCGAAGACTCGTCTGTCTCTGGAGCGTCACAGGAATCAGTCTCATGTTCTCCACTCCTCCATGACCACCACAGTAGCTGCTCAGGATACGGCCTGGTCCAGGATATGGAAACCTTGGGATCATCTCGTCGTTGGTCTTGGATCGAATCAGTGACTCTGCATAGTCTGAGGGCCTCGGGAAGAGTATCCCCAGGAGGAAATGGAGAATAAAGAAAATAATTAGCGTAGCTGCTGTTCATAGTGTATATAAACAAGATGCAGAACCTGTGTGGAAACCCCCTAAGTGGTGCACTAAGTGTATGCTTTACTGAACAGATAGGTTCAGTAAAGAAAGGTACATAAAAATATGTTATTTCAACAATATTTGCTAAAATGTTGTGTCTACAGGTTTAACAAACATTAGGACAAACATTTTTGTGTTCAACAGGAATGACGATATTTAAAAACTTTAGGTTAATATTAAGCCTTTCTTTAAAGTTTATTGTTGTTATTATTATTATTATTATTATTATTTAAATACATAAAATACAGTATGAACAATGTTCAACACATAGACCTTCTTACAGTACAGGCAATTATTAACAATAAACAATAAGTAAATTAATAAATACAAAAATAAATACATATAATACAGACAAACATCATGGCTAAATGATTTATTTAGAAAAGCTGGCACAGTGCACCTATTTCTTCTGGAAAAAGTCTTATTTGTTTTATTTCGGCTAGAATAAAAGCAGTTTTTACATTTTTTAAAAAACATTTTAAGGTCAAAATTATTAGCCCCTTTAAACTATATATTTTCTCGACTTTCTACAGAACAAACCCTCATTATACAATAACTTACCTAATTACCCTAACCTGCCTAATTAACCTAGTTAAACCTTTAAATGTCTCTAAGCTGTATAGAAGTGTCTTGAAGAATATCTAGTCTAATATTATTTACTGTCATCATGACAAAGATAAAATAAATCAGTTATTAGAGATGAGTTATTAAATATATTATGTTTAGAAATATGTTGAAGAAATCTGCTCTCCGTTAAACAGAAATTGTGGAAAATAATGAACAGGGGGCTAATAATTAAGGGGGGAATAATTTTGACCTCAGCTGTATATGGTTCTTCCACGTACCTATTTCAGTGGATTTTTCCCTGGTTTTGTTCTCCTCTTCGATTCAAATATGGTTTCCCAGTATCTCTCAAAGCCTTCCTTCCTCTGTCCTTCTATTTGTTCATGTGGGCTCACTTTTATTGCAGAGGATTTGCCTTTTAATGTCTGAACCGAACACGACATCAAGCGGCATCTTAATACTTCTTAGTGGACATAAACATATTTCCGCATGAAGCTATACAGACTTTGGTCATACGAAAATATTCCTAAACTATATACATATTACAAAGTTCACACATAAAATTAAAATCTTATGGTTATCTAAATTTTTTTTAAACTTATACGGTTGTTTGATGCATGCAGTCAATTATTTTACAGTGTATGCAGACACAAGACATGTCCTTATAAATCACCTCAACATTGTAATACCAAGGTCCACGTAAACCACCAAAACCAGTAAACACACACACACATACACACTAAAAGGGTAAAAATGCTTATTATATCACCTTACCCTAGCCCTACCCTTAAACTCAACCTACACTGAAAACCTGTTGCAAATTTTGAAAGTGAAAAGACCCTGTTAAGTATGATTTTAAACAGTTTTTACACTGTAAAAATGTAATGACAAAAAGTCAAGACAACAAATATTTTTATGTTACTTTAATTTATTTTAATCTGTTAATCAGGTTTACGATACATTTTTTAAGCTATACAAAGTTTAACTTAATATTTTTAGTCAGTTTGACTGATGTAAGTTGCGATGACTAGAAAAGTTCATTGCATTCAACAAAAAATAAGGTAGTCATAATTATTTTACAGTGTATGAGCACACAAGACATGTCCTCATAAACCACCTCAACATTATAAAACCAATGTCCTCATAAACCACAAAAACCGGTAAACACACACACAAATGGCGTAATGTAATTTATTATTTAATTTTCTATCGGCTTAGTCTCTATTTCAGAGGTCGCCACAGTGGAATGAACCGCCAACTATTCCAGTATATGTTTTACACAGAAGATGCCCTTCCAGCCACAATCTGTTACTGGGAAACACCCATACACACCCATTCAAACACACACTCATACACAATGAACAATTTACTTCATCCAATTCACCTATAGCATAGGTCTTTGGAGGAAACCGGAGCACCTGGAGAAAACCCACGCCACTGTGGGGAGAACATGCAAACTGGCCCAGTCAGGACTCAAACCAGCTACCTTCTTGCTGTGAGGCGACAGTGCTAACCACTAAGCCATCATGCTGCCCATAATGTAATTCGAATGGTAAAAACATGCTTATTATATCACCTTACCTTAACCTTAAATGTGAAAAGACCCTTTTAAGTTTGATTTTTGTCTTACAGTTTTGGCACAGCAAAAAATGTAAAGGCATAAAGTCAAGACAACAAATATTTTTATGTTGTTTTAACTTATTTTAATAAGTTAATCAGGTTACAACTACTTTTTTAAGTTATACAAAGTTTAACTTAATATTTTCATTCAGTTTGATGTAAGAGATGACTAGAAAAGTTTATGTCCTCATAAACCACCTCAGCATTGTAACACCAAGGTCCACGTAAACCATAAGAACTAGTAAACACACATATACACACACACACACACACACATGCAGGTCTTCAACTAGCGTCCATTATCAGCAACATCAACCCAAAAAGGAAGTTGCTTACAATGCCTTGAAAACACACAGCGCACAATAAGTAACCCATCTGAACACACACAAATACCCTCTCATCATCCCCATGTGGACCTCCCATTTCCCTTTGATTTAGTCACCGGTGCGTCTCCTGCCTCTGTTTTTATTCTTTAGAGGGAAAAAAAGTCGCAGTTAGCTCATCTGTCAATCAAAGCACATAAGTTGTCTGTTACGCGCCATACACCTCCACAAGCTCACGGCTCAATTATTAACGGGCAGGTATAAGGCAAACTGCTGACGGGACGCCCCCTCTTGACAGCTCATTTGAAAGACAATGGCCCCGTGCCCCCTCCACCCCTCACTTAACTTGTCAAAGCAGTGAAAGCACCTTGAATCTGCCTGCCGTGACGTCAATTACCGAGCCATTAGAGAGAAGGATATCACCATTTAACAGGGAGATTTATCAAATCGCCAGCTCAGAGTTTACTTCTTTCTCAAACTACTGCAACACACACATACAGTATTAGAGCTTGAGTGGGGGTGTAGACACTTAGGGGAGATGGGGGATGTCATACCCCCCAAAAATGCAAAAATTTCATTATTATATGAAGGATTTTTTTAAAGTTTAATTGCTTATTTACACACACACATATATATATATATATATATATATATATATATTAGGGTGTAACGTTACACGTATTCGTATTTAACCGTTCGGTATGAGACTTTCGGTTCGGTACGCATTACAACCCGAACGATTCGATTCAGACTAACATCTAAAAAGATAAAAGAGAATAATTACAAAATATAATGTTTTCAGTGCAACAACGATCAACATGGCATCCCAAAATGACGTGGCACTGACATCACGGAATCAGTAACTGGAACTGGAAAAGCATTCAGACAGGCAATTCCTACAGATTCAAACAGGACAAAACAAATCACAGAGGTGATTTGTACATTTATAGCTGTGGATATGAGAGACCTTAATCGGTAGTGGAAATTTCGGGTTTCAATAAAATGTTAAATGTAATAGAGGCCCGTTACATTATTCCTTCATAAGCCCATTTCAGTCAGAAAATTCCTGCTTTCAGATCCCCTAAAATGGCAGGTGGCAGTCAAATCAAGCAGATCTGTGCTGTCTGAAGACACTCATCTTTCTGAAAATAAAAAAATACTTAAAAATGTATTGAAACTGAGTTCCATATATAAACTAAATAGTTCTTTTCTTTTTATTTGTTTAACTACTAAAATATTACATTTATTTTTTTATAAGCAGCTTTTTGGTTTTGAGTATAAAGAAGGATTTGTTTTATTTGCTGCTAAGCAGAAACCCCAGAAGATTAGCTCTATCACTGTTTAAAGTAAAAGAAAAAAAACAAGATCACACTTTTTATTATGTTAGTTTTAATACATTAAAAAAAATTTAATTAGAGAAATCCTCTGGCTTTTTTCTTTTTTGCTGTATCGAAAACATACTGAACCGTGACACCACTGTGTCGTATCGAACCGAACCGTGATTTTTGTGAACCGTTACACCCCTAACATAAATATATATTCTGTGTGGCGTGGGTTTCCTCTGGGTGCTCCAGTTTCCCCCACAGTCCAAAGACATGCACTATAGATAAATTGAATAAGCTAAACTCTCAGTGTTGGGTTGTGGCTGGAAGTCCATTCGCTGTGTAAAACAAGCTGGATAAATTGGCGGTTCATTCAACACAATCTCACGGCAATTCGTAACTTTTTGATTTAGTGGCTAATTCGTATGAATTTGTATGATCTAATTCATACGATTTAGTACGATTTGCTCATCCCCCAATAACGGTTGGGTTTAGGGGTTGGGTTAGGTGCCACGCCTCCTTTTTAAAATTGAACAATTTCGTACGACTGAACTCGTCCGAATTCATACGAATTAGCCACTAAACTGACAAAACGTAAAATACTTATGTTTTCTCGTGAGATCAGGCTGGGTCATTCCATTTTGGTGACCCTTGATTAATAAAGGGACTAAGAAGAAAAGAAAATGAATAAATATATATATAGTTGAAGTCAGAATTACTAGCCTCCCTGAATTATTAGCCCCCACTGTTTATTTTTTCCCCAATTTCTGTTTAACGGAGAGATTTTTTTCAACACATTTCTAAACATAATAATTTTATCAACTCATTTCTAATAACTGATGTCTTTTCTCTTTGTCATGATGACAGTAAATAATATTTGACTAGATATTTTTCAAGACACTTCTATACAGATTAAAGTGACATTTAAAGGCTTAACTAGGTTAATTAGGTTAACTAGGCAGGTTAGGGTAATTAGGCAAGTTATTGTATAATGATGGTTTGTTTTGTAGACTATCAAAAAATATATAGCTTAAAGGGGCTAATCATTTTGACCTTAAAAGGGTGTTTAAAAAATTTAAAACTTCTTTTATTGTAGCTGAAATGAAACAAATAAGACTTTCTCCAGAAGAAAAAATATTATCAGACATACTGTGAAAATTTCCTTACTCTGTTAAACATCATTTGGGAAATATTTAAAAAAGAAAAAAAATCAAAGGGGGGCTAATAATTCTGACTTCAACTCTCTCTCTCTCTCTATATATATATATATGGTTTGTCCACCTTACTCACCTAATTTACCTGGTTTCTAGAACTGTCTTTTGCCAGACTCAAACCTGGTTCACAGATACTGTCCGAGGCGAGGTACTGAACAAACCGAGCACTCCAAAAAAATGGAGATAAGCATGCATGAACGATTCCAGACACATTTAAGTTTTTTAGGGGGGTATTTATTAAGTTCTGCGCAAAGAGCCGCTTGAAAACAACCTGTTTTTTGTCAATAATATCCCTGGAAACAGTGTAAAAAGGAATAAATGTTGTCAGTATCATTAGTATTCATTTTCCCTTGCATATATGGTAAAAGGATAGTTTGTCAGAAAAAATTAAGTCTTCAAACTTCTCTTTTTCAAAACAAATTCAACTTTTTTGGGGGGTGTACTATCCCTATATATGTATATATGTATATATATATACATACATACATACATACATACATATATATATATATATATATATATATATATATATATATATATATATATATATATATATATATATATGTATGTATGTATGTATGTATGTATGTATGTATGTATGTATGTATGTATGTGTGTGTATGTATGTATGTATATATATATATATATATATATATATATATATATATATATATATATATATATATATATATATATGTGTGTGTGTGTGTGTGTGTGTATATATATATATATGTGTGTGTGTCGTTCAATGTAATTACTGTGGTAATTACTATTAATTATACATGATTAAATGCAACAACCTAACCCACATTCAAACCCTAACCTTATGATAAGTAGTTAATTAATATTACTTAGCAGTGAAATTAGACTGTAACATCCTAATAATGGTCACTAATTCACTTAACGATATTACAAATATAATACTAATAGTGACTGTTTAACTGTTGTTAATCAGTCATTTCAGTTTAATCAATCAGTTTAATTTGGTCATCATTTATATTTAAATAAACAAAATCTGTAATATTAAGTGTCGGTATATTTATCTTAACACACATTCTGAATTGATTTATTCATGGGAACTGTAAAATGTGCAGTCATCCCTCCGGCATCCTGTACTTTAATCCTTACGGTAATCTTCTGGCATCTGCAGCTGCCAATTTTAAACCATAACTTTGACATTATTTACAGTGCAGAGGACTAATGCAAGTAAGAAGTGAACTGCCAGTTTAGTTGTTGTGCAAATCTTTGTTTCTTTTAAATGACATCCTATAAATATCATGTAAGACTTCTGAAATCCTGACAGACAACTGTGAATCTCTGACAGTTTCTCAGGAGCTAATATCACTCACAATGACTGCCATACAGGCTTTGTGACACTGATAGAATCCTGAAGTTATCATCTCAAACTGAACTAATGAAAGCAGTGATGTGTTAAAAAGTTCTTAAATATCCCAAAAAGACAACGGTGGCGTTCTACGACTACAGCAACTTTCTTTGCAGCACTTTCTTTCGTTGGCGTATCTGCTTTACGTTACGAGGGAAGATACAAATAGCTAGCATGATCAACGGTGTCCCTCAAGGGCTTCAATTCCGAAACAAACCGTCACGTCACAGTAACGAACCGCCCCTAAGCGCTGTTAGCGAACGTCTCCATTCCGCTCTCGCAGCTCATCTGTCTACGGTGGAGTTTCTTCCTCCGTTTGAGAAGAGACGACGCAGGCAGATCTGTCATTCCTCTTTTCTTCGCTGCTGCCACACACCTTTCCTCCTCTCGGATCTGCTCAATAATTAAGCAGGCAGGTAGTGAGTGCTGGAGATGGGTAGACGGCTTTGAAGAAGGCTAGGCATATGAGTGTTGATTTTTGATTGAGGTAGACTTGATGGTTTGACAGAGCCGTCATTGAAAAGATCAACGTGGGTGTTATTACGCTTTGTCACGCATGTCACATTAGCAGATATACTGTAGGCTTTGTTCAGACAACGGCTGTTAAGCGCCTGTCGGTGAACATGTCAAACCAAATGATCAAAAATCACAGATTTTTGGATAGGATTACAAGAATCTTCCCAAATTAAGGTCTTTGCACACTGGTCCGAAATTTACTTCTGCCTTTTTTCGCATGTATATCTGAACAATTCGTCACGTACACAAACCTTGCACAATGAGTGCAATGCATATTAAATAATCCATTCCGACTTTTTGATATTGAGACCTTATTATCTTTTTCTCAATTATTAAGTCGTGACGTATCGATAATCAACCGATTTACGCTGGAATCTAATGACCCTGCTGCTAAATCCAGCCAAAACCAGCTTGACCAGCCTGGTTTAAGCTGGACATAGCTGGTTTTGGCTGGTCAAGCTGGTTTTGGCTGGATTTAGCTGGTCATTTTCCAGCCTGACCAGCTAAGACCAGGCTGGAAATGGCTGGAAACCAGCCTGGAAATGGCCAAAACCCCTCTAAAACCAGGCTGGTCGACCAGCTAAAACCAGCCAACCAGCCTAGGCTGGTTTAAGCTGGATTTTTCAGTAGGGGATTTCTTTAGATATTTACAACTGCGACACTATATATCAAATCATAAACAATGGGATATAATTAAAAGATCTCCAACAAATATAGAGGAATATTTTATAGAATCATAAAGCCCATTTATATAGAAAATTGATGCAGGATAAATCTGACGACTCTATTATATCAAAAGAAATTGGGAATTAGAGTGAAACACTATAATAGAGAATGAAATGTGGGAACAAATATGCACAAATTGTCATAAGGGTATAAGCAGTCAAATATGGGAGTTCGACTGGAAGATGTAGATGAGGTTCATTGGTGGTCACCAAATTCAATAGCTCTATACAATTATCACAATGCTGGAGAGATTGTGGAGAAGTGGGGGACTATGTTCACATATTTTGGGAATGTCCCAAAATACAAGTGTATTGGCAGGAGGTTAACAGGGATATTAGTAAAGTTTTAGGATACGACATACCAATGCACCCAGTATTTTTTTTGCTTGATGGCTTCCTCCCTGATCAAATCAGTAAGTCTCACCTATTTGCACTACATATATTATTAATAACAGCTAGGAAGATAATTACAGTGAACTGGATGAAGACTACGAACCTACTATGAAGACTCGCCAACCTACTTTGACGGAATAGACACAGGCTGAAACAGATATATCAACTCAATCTCACGGCAATTCGTAACTTTTTGATTTAGTGGCTAATTCGTACAATTTAGTACGATTTGCTCATCCCCAATGACGGTTGGGTTTAGGGGTGAGGTTAGGTGCTACGCCTCCTTTTTAAAATCGTACGATTTCGTACGACTGAACTCATACGAATTCGTACGAATTAGCCACTAAACTGTCATATATATATATATATGTATGTATGTATGTATATATGTATATGTATATATGTATATATATATATATATATATATATATATATATATATATATATATATATATATATATATATATATATATATATATATATATATACATATACACATATACATATATACATATATATATAAGAAAATTACTGCAGATTTGCAGTTAAAATCAGACTTTTTCCAACAGACCTGTACATTAATCGAAACATACTTACTTGATCTTTGAAAGGCTGTCAGGGGCTTTGTCTTTGTTGTAGTTATTGCCTTTATATTGGAGTTTATTTACATCCCCCCCCCCCCCCCCCCATTTTTTTTTTAAAGCTGTCACTATTATTTATCTATTATTATAATTTCTATCAATTATTATTTTCTATTTGTTTCTTTTTTGTGATTGTAAACATTCTAAGTAAATGTTATCTGTAAACTATGTTTATAAAAACCTTAATAAAAACACAGTTAAAAAATAAATAAATAAATAATCCATTCTGAAAAAACTTCAAGCAGTGATGCATCGTTCACCTCTCCTTTCGTTTTTTTAACGTGGGAAAAGTAAGGCACTCGGTATGCAATAACCTTTAGTTTCAGATGACCAAATCGTGACTGAAATTGAACAGTGTGAGCAGTGCTTAATCCAGCATCCGTTGTAGATACACCAGAAACTGACAGCGCTGTCTGAACAAATAGATCTGATTTCGTATTTTGCCAAAGGTTGACTGTCAGCCCTAAAGGCTGATATTGAAATCTAAATCAGATCAAATCCAAGAACTAGGAGTCCTTCTTGAAGTCTTTCTGAGCGGCTGTCGGTCTGGAGTCTTGATCTCTCTGCGTGGTACTCTTTGATGAAAGTTCGGTCATGACATCAGCAGAGACGAGCTCTTTCAGTTTATCCTGGACGCCCGGCTAAACATTAACATCCCTTCAGGCAGAGGACACCCTTACCCAGGTGGAGGGACAATAACTGAGCACTTCTCATTGCGTATTTGTACCATCAGCAGATTCTTTCATTTCTTTTGACATCTTTATAGCCCTGTTTTTCAGACCTCCCTCATACAATTCTTTCTTTTTGGTCTTTTCTTACCCAAAGAGTCTCTCATGTGCACATTTTTGGCATTCCCTGTCATGATTTTTTTCTCAGGGAGAGTCCTAGAAGAGGGAAAAACAAGCATGGCTTTAAAGTTTTCCCGTAATGCTGGAGTGGGCCGAGGGGAAGCTTGCTCCCGGAGGGACGGAAAGGCAGGAAGGAGTTCTGGCACAGGCTCTGGGTCAGAGGACAGTGGGGAAACGGTCAGGACATCATGTGAGGACACGCCATGCAGCAATGTAAAACAGTCATTACCCATTACACGGCTTATTTATTCATTCATTAATGTGTGTATTAGTGTCAGAGATTAATGGACTTGTTTGCTACATTTGAAGTTAATGCAAGAAGAGAGGACTAACCTTTACACTGTGGATCTGCTCTTGCAAAACATGAAGCAAGGTAAAGGTGGCATAAGAGATTTAATCTGCTTGTTAAGCTGTGACGTATCGGTGACGTATGGAATACTGTTTCTGGGAATACTGGGAATACTTGGGTATACTTTTCTGGGAATACTGTTTCTGGGCAAATAATTTGATCACTGATGTCCATGTAAACGTTGTACTAAAAATTTTACTAAATTAAATGAATGCGATCGAACAAATTTATACGAATTAGCCACCAAATCAAACATTTATATATATATATATATATATATATATATATGGGCCAGTAGGGCAATTCTGCACCTACTGGTAGGCTGTTATCATCCATTCAAATGGTTAATCAGCTATAGATCACATACGCCTGCGGCCAGAAGTTCTGCTCTTGCAAAACATGAAGCAAGGTAAAGCTGGCATAAGAGATTTAATCTGCTTGCTAAGTTGTGATGTATCGGTGACGTATGGAATACTGTTTCTGGGTATACTGGGAATACTTGGGTATACTTTTCTGGGAATACTGTTTCTGTTTCTGGGCAAATAATTTGATTTCTGATGTCCATGTAAACGTACTAAAATTTTACTAAATTATATCAATGCGATCGTACAAATTTATGTAAATTAGCCACCAAATAAAAAATTATATATATATATATATGGGCCAGTAGTGCAATTCTGCACCTACTGGTAGGCTGTTATCATCCATTCAAATGGTTAATCAGCTATAGATCACATACGCCTGCGGCCAGAAGTTCTGCTCTTGCATGACATGAAGCAAGGTAAAGCTGACATAAGAGATTTAATCTGCTTGCTAAATTGTGACGTATCGGTGACGTATGGAATACTGTTTCTGGGAATACTGGGAATACTTGGGTATACTTTTCTGGGAATACTGTTTCTGGGCAAATAATTTGATCACTGATGTCCATGTAAACGTTGTACTAAAAATTGTACTAAATTAAATGAATGCGATCGTACAAATTTATTCGAATTAGCCACCAAATAAAAATGTATGTATATATATATATATATATATATATATATATATATATATATATATATATATATATATATATATATATATATATATATATATGGGCCAGTAGGGCAATTCTGCACCTACTAGTAGGCTGTTATCATCCATTCAAATGGTTAATCAGCTATAGATCACATACGCCTGCAGCCAGAAGTTCTGCTCTTGCATGACATGAAGCAAGGTAAAGCTGGCATAAGAGATTTAATCTGCTTGTTAAACTGTGACGTATCGGTGACATATGGAATACTGTTTCTGGGTCCGAGCCGTTACTCATTTGAATTGAGAAAATATTCATTTATGACCACTTTTTAGTTATATCACACATTAAAGTGATTTGTATATATAATCATGATGTACACATCAGTCTCTGGACTTGCTGCATCACAGACATCAATATTTTAACAATTAATAAAAAAATAGTCACTTTCTGGCCATCGGATATGAGACACAGATATATATTTTCTGTGTGCGGTAACAAATTCCATTAATACTACACTCCTCCAGCAGTTCGTAGTTGCATGCAATATCTCGTTTGTCATGGGGGGCATGCATGAAATGTTCCCGAATGAAAGTGAAAGTGCCAAACTGCAGTTAAAGTCGACGAATTAAAAATAAAAACACCCAAAATTACATACATGAATAGCGCGGTGACGCAATGACGTTAACAATGACGAATTATGTGCTATAACATGTAAAACAGGATCATGAAAGGTACATTCAAAAAGCATCTCACGTAAACACCTTAATCATATTATTGATAAGGTTAAGGCAAATAGTTTGATTTCTGATGTCCATGTAAACGTAGTCATTGGAGGATGAGCAAATCATACTAAATAATATAAATGCGATCGTACAAATTCATACAAATTAGCCACCAAATCAAAAAGTTATGAATTGCCAGTGCTGGAAAATGTCAACTCTGTCCGATGTATTAAAAGTTTAACAAATAAAATAAACATCAAATCAAATATTCTTGCATTTGGCATTATTTTAAATTCATAATGGATTGATCAAACAGCAAATGATACATTTCAGTTCAAGGAAAATGTTTGAAATGAACCCACAATTCTGGAATGATTAATGTACGTTTAACCATAGATAATTTCTACTCTGCTCAAAATACTTGATCTTTTTTTATTATAAATGTATACTTGCACGCAAAAAAATATTAATGGAATTTACACATTTTTTAAGGTAAGTGGTTGCAAACAAAGGCCTGAATTTAAACAAACAAATTAAATTAAACATTACTACATTTAATTAGTTTGTTTAAATTCAGCCCATTTAAATTGTTTGCAACCACTCGCCTTACAAACATTAAAAAAATCGAATCATTTTTTCCAGTGTGTTCTAATCTACACCGTAGAGCTGTTATTCATGGTGTTAAACATATTTGTCAGATTTGTGTGTGAATGCTCTCCCTGTGCTGTCAGTCAGACACATCCTCTCTTTCACATCTCTTCTATTGAATTATTAACTGCAGCTCAGGGGACTCAATGCTTTGTGCTGAGTGGACAGAGAGAGGATCCGGCTCCACACTGCCTCTGTTTAGGAAGTCCGGCCATTCTGAGGAGGATTATCTGGACCGTCCCACCTCAGTAACCCCCCTCTACTCGATAAACCTCTGTCTTTGTTTTTTTTTTCTCTGTCTGTCTGTCTGTCTGTCTGTCTGTCTGTCTATAATCCTTTTGTCTATCTATCTATCTATCTATCTATCTATCTATCTATCTATCTATCTATCTATCTATCTATCTATCTATCTATCTATCTATCTATCTATCTGTCTGTCTGTCTGTCTGTCTGTCTGTCTAACTATCTGTCTGTCTGTCCGTCCGTCCGTCCGTCCGTCCGTCCGTCCGTCCGTCCGTCCGTCCGTCCGTCCGTCCGTCCGTCCGTCCGTCCGTCCGTCCGTCCGTCCGTCCGTCCGTCTATCTATCTATCTATCTATCTATCTATCTATCTATCTATCTATCTATCTATCTATCTATCTATCTATCTGTCTGTCTGTCTGTATGTCTCTGTTTGTCTATCTATCTATCTATCTATCTATCTATCTATCTATCTATCTGTCTGTCTGTCTGTCTGTCTGTCTGTCTGTCTGTCTGTCTGTCTGTCTTTATCTATCTATCTATCTATCTATCTATCTATCTATCTATCTATCTATCTATCTATCTATCTATCTATCTATCTATCTATCTATCTATCTATCTATCTATCTGTCTGTCTGTCTGTCTGTCTGTCTGTCTGTCTGTCTGTCTGTCTGTCTGTCTGTCTGTCTGTCTGTCTAACTATCTGTCTGTCTGTCTGTCCGTCTATCTATCTATCTATCTATCTATCTATCTATCTATCTATCTATCTATCTATCTATCTATCTATCTATCTATCTATCTATCTATCTGTCTGTCTGTCTGTCTGTCTGTCTGTCTGTCTGTCTGTCTGTCTGTCTGTCTAACTATCTATCCGTCCGTCCGTCCGTCTGTCTGTCTATCTATCTATCTATCTATCTATCTATCTATCTATCTATCTATCTATCTATCTATCTATCTATCTATCTATCTATCTATCTATCTATCTATCTATCTATCTATCTATCTATCGATCTATCTATCTATCTATCTGTCTGTCTGTCTGTCTGTCTGTCTGTCTGTCTAACTATCTATCTGTCTGTCTGTCCATTCATCCGTCCGTCCGTCCGTCCGTCCGTCCGTCCGTCCGTCCGTCCGTCCGTCCGTCCGTCCGTCCGTCCGTCCGTCCGTCCGTCCATCCATCCATCCATCCATCCATCCATCCATCCATCTATCTATCTATCTATCTATCTATCTATCTATCTATCTATCTATCTATCTGTCTGTCTGTCTGTCTGTCTGTCTAACTATCTATCTGTCTGTCCGTTCGTCCGTCCGTCCGTCTGTCCGTCCATCTATCTATCTATCTATCTATCTATCTATCTATCTATCTATCTATCTATCTATCTATCTATCTATCTATCTATCTATCTATCTATCTATCTATCTATCTGTCTGTCTGTCTGTCTGTCTGTCTGTCTGTCTGTCTGTCTGTCTGTCTGTCTATCTATCTATCTATCTATCTATGTCAGGCCATTAACTGTAAGAGCAGCGAGAACAATCAATCATCGCTCATTTACTCTATTGTTTCCCATCATGTTTAATGACGCATCTACGCTGATATGAAGAGAGCATAACCTTGCCCTCATATATCCGGAGGAACATTAATTTCTAGGTAACAATTCAGGAGAAGGAAACATTTCTCATCCACACAAATGCCAGGAAACAGTTGTCGTTTTTTGTTCTTGATGCGTGGCTTTTTACTCTCAGGGCAGATTTGCGGTAAACTCTGTAACCTGAAGGGACAAGCATATGGTTTAATGAGAAGATCATGTTTGAGGATAATAATGCCAATGCTATTATGCATAATATCTATTCTAACCTTGAAAATTTGGAAAAAGTGACTTTTATTAACATGCTTAATAGTTTAAAGTGATATATCGGCTGTGTTGGTGTTGTATATTACGCTACAAAACTCTTGTTTACACTACAATTTCTGTTATTTTACAGAATTATTTCTATATTTTTCTTATATCATTTCAAACAACTAAAATGTCAAAAAAGTCACTCTGTTAAACTGTAGAGTTGAATTTGTGACTTCAAAAGTTAACAGAGTAGAGATCAACGTCCCATAATGCAATTCACAACAGTAATTAAACAGAAAACACTTGTGAACCACAAAATACGGCAACTGTTGATTAACAGATCTGTTACAGTGTGTTTGGTTTATCCTAAAACAGTCCCTTTAATAATCTGGGGTCGCCACAGCGAAATGAACCGCCAACTTATCCGTTTTACGCAGCAAATGCCCTTCCAGCTGCAACCCATCACTGGGAAACATTCATACACACTCAATCACACACATACACAAAGGACAATTTAGCTTACTCACTTCACCTACAGCGCATGTCTTTGGACTTGTAAGGGAAACCGGAGAACCCAGAGCAAACCCAGAGCAAACCCACTCGAACACAGGGAGAAATGCAAACTTCACAAAGAAATGCCAACTGACCCAGCCCCAAAAGAACACGGACATTGACATTTTTTTATCATTATTGACGATTTTATCTTTTCATTATACTTTAATTGCAATATTTCTTTCAACATCATTTTGATACCAGTATGTTATGTCCACTTTACACATAAATTTTAATATAACCCCATATAATCTTTCTAGCTAATCTTACTAACCCAAACCATCTTTATTACATATTTATTTATTTCAGTGCCACTTTTCAAATTATTACTGACAATTTTATGCTTTTTTCCATATTATTTTGATACCAGTATATTGTCCACTTTACACACAGTTTTTAATGTATAACCCCATATATTTTTTTAATTATTTCCCTTAACCCTTCCCTTATGAACGCCCTTATTTATTTTAGTGACATTTTAAGATAATTTTTGACAATTTAATCTTTTCATTATACTTTAACGACAATATTTCTTTCAACATCACTATGATACTGGTATTTTATGTTCATTTTACACACAACTTTTATTATAAACCTATATAATATTTTAGTTACTAACCCTAACTCTTCCTATATGAGTGCTGTTATTTATTTCATTGACATTCTTCATTCATTCATTCATTCATTTTCTTTTCAGCTTAGTCCCTTTATTAATCTGGGGTCACCACAGCAGAATGAACCGCCAACTTATCCAGCATGTTTTTACGCAGCGGATGCCCTTCCAGCCACAACCCATCTCTGGGAAACATCCACACACACACTCATACACTACGGACAATTTAGCCTACCCAATTCACCTGTACCGCATGTCTTTGGACTGTGGGGGAAACCGGAGCAGCCGGAGGAAACCCACACGAACGCAGGGAGAACATGCAAACTCCACACAGAAACGCCAACTGACCCAGCCGAGGCTCGAACCAGCAACCTTCTTGTTGTGAGGCGACCTACCTACTGCGCCACAGCGTCGCCCCGATATTCTACAATATTATTGACAATTTTATCTTTTCGTTATACTTTAATTACAGTATTTTTTTCCAACATTATTATGATACTAGTATATTATGTCAAATTTACGCACAATTTTTATTGTATAACCACATATAATCTTTCAATTACTAACCTTAACCCTTCCCTTATGAACGCCCTTATTTATTTCAGTGACATTTTAAAATA
This sequence comes from Danio aesculapii, assembly GCF_903798145.1. NCBI lineage: Eukaryota > Metazoa > Chordata > Actinopteri > Cypriniformes > Danionidae > Danio > Danio aesculapii. The sequence goes on from NC_079457.1 coordinate 45,869,382, forward strand.
ATTTTTGACAATTTAATCTTTTCATTATACTTTAACGACAATATTTCTTTCAACATCACTATGATACTGGTATTTTATGTTCATTTTACACACAACTTTTATTATAAACCTATATAATATTTCAGTTACTCACCCTAACTCTTCCTACTGTATATGAGTGCTGTTATTTATTTCATTGACATTCTTTATTATTATCGACAATTTTATGTTTTCATTATACTTAAATGACAATATTTTTTTCAAAATCATTTTGATACTAGTATATTGTCCACTTTACACACAATTTTTAATATATAACCCCATATAATCTTTCAATCACTAACCTTAACCCTTCCTTTATGGACGCTGTTATTTATTTCAGTGACATTTTAAGATAATTTTTGACAATTTTGTTTTCATTGTACTTTAATGTCAATATTTTTTTCAACATCACTATGATACTAGTATTTTATGTTCATTTTACACACAACTTTTATTATAAACCCTATATAATATTTCAGTTACTCACCCTAACTCTTCCTAAATGAGTGCTGTTATTTATATCCTTGACATTTTTTATCATTATTGACAATTTTATGTTTTCATTATATGTTAATAACAATATTTCTTTCAACATCATTATGATTCGTCATTTACACACAACTTTTATTATATAACCCCATATAATCTTTCGATTACTAACCCTAACCCTCCCTATACGGATGCTGTTATTTATATCATTGAAATATTTTAATTATTATTGACAATGTTTTCATTATACTTTAACGACAATGTTGTATCCAAAATTATTATGATACTAGTAATTTATTTGCAGGGTGACGCAGTGACGCACTAGGAAGTGCTGTCACCTCACAGCAAGAAGGTCGCTGGTTTGAGCCTCGACTGAGTCAGTTGACGTTTCTGTGTGGAGTTTACATGTTCTCCCCGAGTTGGCGTGGGTTTCCTCCGGGTGCTCCGGTTTTTCCCAGACATGTGGTTCAGGTGAATTGGGTAGGCTAAATTGTCCGTAGTGTATGAGTGTAAATGAGTGTGTATGCATGTTTCCCAGAGATGGGTTGCAGCTGGAAGGGCATCCGCTGTGTAAAAACATATGCTGGATAAGTTGGCGGTTCATTCCGCTGTGGCGACCACAGATTAATAAAGGTACTAAGCCGAAAAGAAAATGAATTAATTAATTTTATTTGCACTATACGCACATTTGTACTATATAAACACATATAATCTTTCATTTACTAACCCTAACCCTCAATATATGGACACCATTATTTATTTTTTTATTATTATTATGTTTATGATCAATATTTTTATTAAAATTATGCTACAATCATACATACAAATAAAACTATATACAAGCAGAAGCCATGAAATCGTCCACTTGTACAATGGAAAGAGGAAAAAAAATTATTTATATTTATAAAAATTATGAAAAATCAAATATACTCTGTAGGATTTTTTAATATTATTGACAATTTTATGTTTTCATTATACTTTAACATCAATTTTTTCTTTCAACATTATTATGATACTAGTATTTTACTTCCCCTTTACACGTAATATTGTTTTGAAGGTGATTTTGGAGTGAATAATGGCCCTCTGTCAGCCGTTGTGCTCTGATAAGGTGTAGGATCATGTCAATATGTGGGGTGGTCTTTATTTTACACACGGCTCCAGCTGTGTGACAGTCAATGAGAATTGATAGAAAATATATCCACCGTTCCACAGTGCACTAATGGAAGTGTCCGGGCCCTCTCGCCGGCCTGCCGCCCCTCACCGTGCTGACGGCGTCCCAGCGGAGGCTCCCTGAACCCCCCCCATTCAATCAATGATTAACCCCAGCAGTAATCAATGATTCTGCTGACCGTGATACATTACTGGAGTCTTGCAGCTGCCATGTATAGGAAGCGTCTACTCTTTGCATCGAGTGACGAAGCACATCCTATTCTGTCACACGCACACACTCCCACACTCACTGTGTACCTGAATGCCAGCACACTCATTGACAGGGGTTTCCCGCTTTCTGCACCAGCTCTGGGGCGCAATTCTGTGTGGGTGTTGGAATGAATCTTGCTTTAAAAGAAATGGCAATACACAGAGGCAAAGAAAGAAAAGAAAAACAGGAAAAAGGAGGCTGGAACGTTCTCACGACTAAAAAAATGTACAGATAAAAGACTCAGGATTCCCCCAGCCCATTATAGTTTGCCTCATGAGTACACTGTTAAAAAGGCTGGGCTCCACTCAAGCGATTTGTGTTGGAACAGCATGAAGAACTTGAGTTAGCACTTTCATTTTTACAAATTTAAGTGGATTGAACATAAAACAGTTAAGTCACAACCCCCCCCTCACCTCCTCACTATTATCATCAATATTAATACTTCTACTTTTGTTATCATTATTATTAGTACTGTCCTGACTTGTCCTGTTATCTCCTCAATATGATTATTACAAGTATTTCTACCATTGTCATTATTCAGGTTGCTGTAGCTGTAATAGTAGTCATAGTAGTAGTAGTGGTTGAAGTTGTAGTTTGGGTTTTTGATGTAGTAGTTGAAGTTGTATCTGTAGTAGTAGATGTCGTTGGTATAGTGGTATCAGAAGTAGTGGATGTGTAGTAGTAGTAGTAGTAGTAGTAGTCGTTGTCTGTGTAGTAGTATCAGAAGCAGTAGACGTTGTTGATGTAGATGTTGTAGTAGCAGTCATTCCTGTAGTAGTATCAGTAGTAGACATAGTAGTAGTATCAGTGGTAGTAGTCGTTGTAATAGGTTTAGTAGTAGTACACATAGTAGGAGTAGTAGTGGCTGTGGCTGTAGTAGCAGTAGTAATAGTTGTAGCATTAGAAACTCTCTGTAGTAGTAGTAGTAGTAGTGGTTGAAGTTGTAGTTTGGGTTTTTGATGTAGTAGTTGAAGTTGTATCTGTAGTAGTAGATGTCGTTGGTATAGTGGTATCAGAAGTAGTGGATGTGTAGTAGTAGTAGTAGTCGTTGTCGTTGTCTGTGTAGTAGTATCAGAAGCAGTAGACGTTGTTGATGTAGATGTTGTAGTAGCAGTCATTCCTGTAGTAGTATCAGTAGTAGATGTAGTAGTAGTATCAGTGGTAGTAATCGTTGTAATAGGTTCAGTAGTAGTACAGATTGTAGGAGTAGTAGTGGTTGTGGCTGTAGTAGCAGTAGTAATAGTTGTAGCATTAGAAACTCTCTGTAGTAGTAGTAGTAGTTGGTGTAGTACTTGGACTTTATTTTTATTATTATTATTTTTATTATTGTAGTGGTTGTTGTTAATGATTATTACTGTTGTCCTTTCTTGCTTGTTTACTGTCATTATTACTATCATTATATCACTAGCATTGCTGTCACTCCTTATATAAGTTACTTGCTTCATTTAGTGACTGTTATTGTTCCTTTTGTATGTACTCTGACCTGTTTACCAAGTTACCTTTACATGCACACACGCACACACACACACACACACACACACACACACACACACACACACACACACACACAAACACACGTACCTGCCTTGTCACAAAAACCTCTTAAGAATTGAGTTGTTTTATTCATGTTTATTTAAATGGCGCTTTTACAATGTAATTATTCTTGTAGCTTGATAATATTCAGATTGAACTACTGAAGGGATAGGATTGGTTTTGAGGATGTTTTTTGGTATTTTACTCTTTATATTATATCTTGGGACCATTGCTGTCTAGAACAGTGTTTCCCAACGCTTTTCCTGGAGGCACACCAACAGTACATATTTTGGATGTCTCCCTTATCTGACCAATTAACTTCAGGTTTTGGAGTCTCTTCTTATGTTCTAACTAGGTGATTTAGGTGTGTTTGATTAGGGAGACATTGAAAATGTGTACTGTTGGTGTGCCTTCAGGAACAGGGTTGGGAAACACTGGTCTAGAAGATGAGGGAGCTCTCCGATTTTACCTTAAATATCTCAGTTTGTGTTCTGAAGATGAACGAAGGTCTCAGGTGTTAATTAGGAGTAATCAGAAGTAATTAATAACATAATTTTGGGGTGAACTAACCCTTTAAAGGGCACCTATGATACAAAATCAACAAAAGCAGCTACACTATAAACATAAACTGGCCATATTCAGCAGGATGTAATACATGATCTGACGGGTATTTTGAGCTGAAACTTTAGAGACACATTCTGGAGACACCAAACACTTAACTTACTTCTTGTAAAAGGGGTAAAATAGGAGCTTAAATGTGATTCTTTGAGTGTAGAGCCAGACAGAATCTGCAGACATATTTTTTTGCTATTTTTGTGCATAATTCTGTACAAAATCTGCGGGTTTATGCGGAATAATTTACAGGAGTGTAGTAAATAAAAACTTAAAACATGAAATTAAAAACTTTTTAACTTTTATTCAAGGGTTGTTTAGTCAATTTTTGACTGTTGGTTGTTTAGTTATCCATTTCTTTAGTCTACAACGTAAATCTCTCATATAATATACCTACTAAAAGACAGAAAATATGACTTTACAAACAATAAAAATCATAAACATTTGCATATTTGTCAATAATATTGCTGAGATTAATAATATTAATAAATAAATATATATTTTCATGCTATTTAATTAAATAAACAGACTCAAAGTATGCAAGTAAAAACACTTTAAAAATCAAATGAACTGGCTCAATGATAAAATGAGTTAGAGTAAGAATCTCTTTCAAACAGATCAAGAAGATCGATGAAAGATTGAAGTAAACCTATTTAATAATGATGAATATAGAAATGGCCGAATTGTCATTTTGTAAATACAGCATTCATTTCAATGGAATGTACATGAAGCTAGAATTATACATTATTATATTCAAATTTTATAAAAATGTACACACACACACACACACACATATATATATATATATATATATATATATATATATATATATATATGGTATATAGGTGTTTATGAATATATATTAATATTATATAATGTTATCTACTAATTATTATTATACATAAAATGGCACTATACCATGGAATAAGTAAATAAAAAAAATATTAATTACTCTTTCTAACAGTTTCACTTGACTAGAACTTCTATGTTAAGCTGCTTTGACACAATCTACATTGTAAAAGTGCTACAGAATTAAAGAAGAATTGAATTCAATCATTCATAAAAGTATTTTTTACCAATTCATATATATTGGAAAAAATGAATAAACACAATTAAGTTCAGTTGACTCAATCAAACAACAGTTTTACATACACTCTAAACTCTTTCTGCTAATTAATTAATTTCTGTATTTTGCAATTTACAGATTTTTTTTTCAGTTTATTTACAGTTGTGAAGTGCTGACATTTGATGCTGAAAATTCACCTCAGCAGCTTAACAAAGGAATTTTATCAACAAAAGTTTGAGACAATTATAATTATATAATATGTAGAGAAATAAGTCTGTAAAATAACAGAAAATGTACTGGCAGCTTATTACCAGGTTTCTGTACCGTCATTTTTACACTGTAAAACAAAAAAGTAGACATAATTTAACATCGTAAGGCATCTGGTTGCAGAGCTTTTTTAGTTGATGCAAATTAAATAGTGTCAAGTGCAGTATTTGGAATAAAAGTTGAATCAACTCATAAAAAGCTGTGCAGCAAGTTGCCTTAAGATTTTAAGTTGAGAAAACGTTTTTTTCTTACCAATAGAGAAAATACACTAATATAAACTATTAAAAATGTCAATATAAGTCACTTCCTCAATTTTTTCGACCAAAAATATGTTCCTATGATGCAACTCAGAGACAAGTTAGACAAACAAACAAGTTAAAACAAAAAAAAACAAGGATCAGTTAATTTCACTGATAATCACAGGCCATTTTTTTGTGTATGTACTTACCATAGGTAAACTATATATATATGCTGCTCATTTAAACTACTAATTTTAAATGAGCTGAATCAACACAGTTCCTATATTTTTGGGGACAACTTAATTGTTTTATGTTCAACCCACTTAAATTTCATTCATTCGTTCATTCATTTTCCTTTGGCTAAGTGTCTTTATTTATCAGGGGTCACCGCAGCGGAATGAACCCCCAACTATTCCAGCTTATGTTTTACACAGCGGATGCCCTTCCAGCCGCAGCCCAGTACTGGTAAATACCCATACACACTCACAGTTTGAACACACTACTCCTATCCTGTGCTCCCTAAATTAGTTGCCGATATGTTTTAGAATTGAGCTTAAAATTTTTATGTATGTTCTTAAGGTATTAATTTGCCAGGCTCCGAGTTATTTCTCAAATCTTATTACTGTTAAAATATCTGCCAGATGTTTAAGGTCATCAAACCAGAATATACTAGTAGTTCCCAGATCCAAATTGAAGAAAACAGGAGCTCGAGCTTTCTCTGTAGTAGGTCCTGAAATGTGGAACGGGCTACCTATGCCCATTAGAACAATTTCCAATGAATCTTTGTTCAGAGCGAAACTTAAAGTATAAGAAAGAAAGAGCTTTTAAATTAGGAGAAAGTTGATCCTATTGTACCTGTATCTGGTGTCTTGTTATTTATCGTTGATGCTGTATGGTATGTCTTATCTGTTGCTATCTATTTTTGATAACTTGTTTTTAGGTTTGTACAGCACAATGGTCAACAACTGTTGTTTTATTGCGCTTTATAAATAAATAAACTAAACTAAACATTAATACGCACATTCATACACTTTGGCTAATTTAGTTTATTCAATTTACCTATAGGCAGCCTGATCTCACGAGAAAACGTAAGTATTTTACGTTTTGTCAGTTTAGTGGCTAATTCGTACGAGTTCAGTTGTACGAAATTGTACGATTTTAAAAAGGAGGCGTGGCACCTAACCCCACCCCTAAACCCAACCGTCATTGGCGGATGAGCAAATTGTACTAAATGGTACGAATTAGATCGTACGAATTCATACGAATTAGCCACTAAATCAAAAAGTAACGAATTGCCGTGAGATTGTGTTGGGTAGGCCCACACTGAATCTGTGCACGCAGATTTCCGCAGATTTTCCTCAGATTTCCACAGATTTTTATCCCATCATTAATTCTGTTTATTTACTTGAGTAAATGTATGTAAATCTATATTTATTCAGTTTTTAAATTAATTTCAGCAATATTATTGACTAATATAAAAATGTTCATCAGATTTACGTACAATGCAGTTTGTACAGTAATATTTTCTGTCTTTTAGTTGATATTTTATATGAGAGCCTTGCTTTGTTTACTAAATAAAGTGAATCTAATTGGATTTGCATTTTAAACAATAAATGAAAGTTAAAAAGCTATTACTTTTTATTTCACATATGAAGGTTTTCGTTATGATACTCCCAAAATAATTCCGCAGAAATCCGCAGATTTTTGCCAAAATTCTCCACAGAAACAGCAAAATACGTCTGCAGATTCCGTCGGGCCCTACCTATTCACCTTATTCTCCGCGTATGATGTCATTTGAATCATTTTGGCTCGAAACTTCCAGTCTCATTCACTTCCATTCATTTTTAGACGTTAAGAACAGCTCGTTTTGCTGCTTGGTGTTCCAAACTGATATTTTCTTATTATATTATTCTACTTTGTCTGTTTTGTCATGCAAACACTTGTTTGTAGAGTAAGTAGTGCGACCGTTTTCTGCCGTTTATTATTCATAGTCATTATTCCCATAGGCAGCTGAATCGGAAGTTCTAAAACAATCGCAAAAACGCGTGCACTTCCGCATTGAAGAATAAGGTCAATAGCTCATGTGTTTGGACTGTGGGGAAACCGGAGCGCCCAGCCTGATCTCACGAGAAAACGTAAGTATTTTACGTTTTGTCAGTTTAGTAGCTAATTCGTAAGAGTTCGTACGAGTTCAGTCATTCGAAATTGTATGATTTTAAAAAGGAGGCGTGGCACCTAACCCCACCCCTAAACCCAACCGTCATTGGTCGATGAGCAAATCGTACTAAATTGCACGAATTAAATCGTACAAATTTCTACGAATTATTAAAAAGTTACGAATTGCCGTGAGATTGTGTTGGAGCACCTGGAGGAAACCCCACGCCAACACATGGAGAACATGCAAACTCCACACAGATACACCAACAGACTCAGCAACCTTCTTGCTGTGAGGCGACAGTGCTAACCACTGAGCCACCGTGGTTATATTTGTAAAAAACAATTAGGTTAACTTAATCGACTGGGACAACATGAAGGAATTGTGCATTTGTTAGTCTATAAACAAGAGTTGTGAGTCTCATACATGCATAATTTCCATATATTATTCCTACTCCTATCATCAGTTCATCAGTATAATTGTCTGCTGGCCAAAGAACTAATCTGCAGATTGCAGGTTAATATTCAGACTAATTAACTTTGACCTTATCGAATGCTTGATCATCCAAATCATCCTGTAACCCGCATTCTGCTCCACTCGCGGATGAAGGCTGAAGGTCAGCGGCGAGAGAAACAGGCCCGTCATTAATCCGGCTTCCACTGAGCTGTAAAACTCCTGCATGTTTGCCTGTAAGAAACACAGGACGATATGCTGATGTCAGTCATTTGTCACGGTGGTTAACTTTGTCCCTCTGGTGAAACAAAGGACTATATTACTCAGTACAAACTACAGCGCTAATCAAATCCGCTAACCAGTTAATCGTGTGGGCTCACACATGACAAATAAAGGAATGTAATTGGTATGGTCATCATTTAAAATACTGTAAATGGTTTAATATTTGGTCTTGCATTGGATCTCTTATTATAAAAACTCCAATGTTATTCATTTTATAACACCTTTAAAACCAAATTTCTCTCTCAAGCATCCAGCTGAAGTCAGAATTATTAACCCTCCTGAATTATTAGGTATCAGATTTAAGGCTTTAAGGCAGGGGTCACCAATCTCGGTCCTGGAGGGCCGGTGTCCCTGCAGAGTTTAGCTCCAACTTGCCTTAACACACCTGCCTGGATGTTTCAAGTATACCTAGTAAGACCTTGATTAGCTTGTTCAGGTGTGTTTGATTAGAGATGGAGCTAAAATCTGTAGGGCACCGGCCCTCCAGGAACAAGTTTGGTGACCACTGCTTTAAGGCTTAAAGTGATATTTAAAGGCTTAGCTGGGCAAGATTAGGCAAATCATAGTATAACGGTGGTTTATTCTGTAGACATTGGGAAAAAAATATTGCTTAAGGGGGCTGATAATTTTGACCTTAAAATGGTAAAAAAAATGCTTTTATTCTAGCTGAAATAAAACAAATAAGATTTTCTGCAGAAGAAAAAATATTATAGGAAATACTGTGAAAAATTCCTTTCTCTGTTGAACATCATTTGGAAAAATATATATAAGAAAAACAAATCACAGGAGGGATAATAATTCTGACTTAAACTGTAGTTAATAGTAAATTGTAAGAACATTAATAAATACCTCAGGCCTAAGTTTACAAGTGACTATTTTAGTAAACATCAATCATTTTTCATTAATATATTTCTAAAAAAACAGGAACTTGATCTGTTTTGTCACTGAAAACCATGTCCGGTTGTGTGACTACGCTGATTTTAAATCAGGCGATTCCACTGAACACTTTAGTTTAGTGGCTAATTCGTACGAGTTCAGTCGTACGAAATTGTACGATTTTAAAAAGGAGGCGTGGCACCTAACCCCACCCCTAAACCCAACCGTCATTGGGGGATGAGCAAATCGCACTAAATTGTATGAATTAGATCGTACGAATTCATATAGATTAGCCACTAAATCAAAAAGTTAAGAAGATTGCCGTGAGATTGTGTCGGCAATTCGTAACTTTTTGATTTAGCTAACGGCCGATATGCACAGCGAGTGTTTTTCAGCCAATGACAAAACTTCATTTAAAAAGTTGATGTGACTGTTTTCAATTTCGTAAGGTTTCTTTTACAGCAGTGATGTGGTCATGTAATTCAAATATAATCAGTTAAATAGATTTAAGCGTTCATTTAGTAGTTCAACCATAAGACGAGATGAAAGAAATGCTAGCATTGTCAGTAGCAGAAGGATAACGCAGAAACACCATTGAATTCATTCATTCATTTTCTTTTTGGCTTAGTCCCTTTATTAATCCGGGGTCTCCACAGCGGAATGAACCGCCAACTTATCCAGCACATGTTTTACTCAGCGGATGCCCTTCCAGCTGCAACCCATCTCTGGGAAACATCCATACACACTCCTACACTACGGACAATTTAGCTCACCCAATTCACCTGTACCGCATGTCTTTGGACTGTGGGGGAAACCGGAGCACCCAGAGGAAACCCACGCGAACACAGGGAGAACATGCAAACTCCATATTTACATATTTTAAAGACATGGCAGGGGAAAATGGAATTGATTGCAGTGCGTCTTGTCTGGTCTGAGACCCACTTTATATCATTTCTCAATTTTTTTAAGAAATCAGATCTTAAACGATGACAATTTTGTAATGGCGAGACAGTTTACCAGAAGCGCTTGGGCTGGCTGACTGAAAATTAAAAGTCTGTGTGCATAAACCCCATTTGTATGAATTAATGTGATCTCATTTGTACTATTTAGTATGATTTGCTCATCCCCAATAGTGGTTGGGTTCAGGGGTGGGGTTTGGTGCCACGCCTCCTTTTAAAAATCGTACATATTTATAATCACTGAACTCCTATGAATGAGTACTTAATAGCCGCTTAACTGGCCAAATGTAAAATAGTTGCGCTTCTTCGTGAATGTGCTGGAGATGATTGGTGTTTTGTGTGGGTCTGTGGCTCTGCTGAAGTGCTGAATCATTAACCGGCCTGTCTCTGCTTCTGGATGGAGGGCCACTCAAAGCATTGTGTGTCCCGTCACGGACAGGAAGTGAGGATTTCCCCCTGCTGATGGAGAACTCGTGTGTCAAGCTCTCCTCCTCTGACGCTTCATTCTCTACCAACATGACGGACTGCTCGAATAATAATAATAATAATAATAATAATAATAATAATACGGCTAAATAAATGATCAGACAGTCAGACAAGTTAGTCAGCTTTCAGATAGTGATCTCCAAGGTTGCACACAATTCCTTCATGTCATCCCAACATGAATCGATTATTTCAACTTAATTTTTTTTTGTTGTTGTTGATTGAACATAAAATAATTAATTTGGCTCAATAAAATTTAAGAATTGTGTTGTTTTAGCTCAAGTAGTTTCAATAAGCAGCAAACCTGTTTTTTTATGAATAGGAATATGGCAAAGATATAAATAAATAAATATATATATATATATATATATATATATATATATATATATATATATATATATGTATATGTATATATATATATATATATATATATATATATATATATATATATATATATATATATATATATATATATATATATACACAGTTGAAGTCAGAATTATTATAATTATTATAATACCCCTATTTATTTTTTTCCCCCAATTTCTGTTTAACGGAGAGAAGCTAATTTTCAACACATTTCTAATCATAATAATTTTATCAACTCATTTCTAATAACTGATTTATTTTATCTTTGTCATGATGACAGTAAATAATATTTGACTAGATATTCTTCAAGACACTTATATACAGCTTAAAGTGACATTTAAAGGCTTAACCATGTTAATTAGGTTAACTAGGCAGGTTAGGGTAATTAGGCAAGTTATTGTATAACGATGGTTTGTTTTGTAGACTATCGAAAACAAATACAGCTTAAAGGGGTTAATAATTTTGACCTTAAAATGGTTCATAAAAAAATTAAAAACTGCTTTTATTCTAGCTGAAATAAAACAAATAAGACTTTCTCCAGAAGAAAAAATATTATCAGACATACTGTGAAAATTTCCTTCCTCTGTTAAACATCATTTGGGAAACATTTAAAAAATAAATAAATAAATAAACCGTAAAATTAGATTTTTTACAGTGTATGTATGAATTTGTATGAAGAGTTTAGGTGCAAAAACCTCTGAAAAGTGCCGTCAGTTCTACTAAAATTAACATTTTTCAGTCTCCTATGTTTATGTTCAGTCATTTCACTTTGACGGCAATGAAAAGAACACATAATTTGGTATAAAAGTGAATTTGTTGAACCTACACACTGAAACCTAAGAAAAATCCTCATTTTAGAAGAACATTTCAGATGACCCTCTTCATACACTGTAAAAATATCAGTAAATGAGCAGTTTTCCATCTTTTGTGATTCGTGTTTTTATTTTCCCCATTTATTTATGCTTTTGAATTGCATTGTGGGACCGTGATCTTCCTTACAACAGCTTTTAACCTTGAAAAGTTAAAAAAAGTGACTTTTATTAACATTTTTATTACTTTAAAGTGATATATTGTCTGGGAAGGTCTTGTATATTACGCTACAAAAACCTTGCCAGTACATTTTCTGTTATTTTACAGACTTATTTCTAGATATAGTATTTCTTATACATGATATTATTACTAAAATGTCAATAAAAGTCAAATTGTAGAGTTAAATTTTCAACATTAAAAGTCGACAGAGCAGATCAACATCCCATAATGCAATTCTCAACCACAAATAAACTGAAAACACTTGTGAATCAGAAAACTGTTCATTAAGAGATATTGTTTTACAGTTTATATACATCAGCAAGCACAGTTTTCCAGTGTTTTGATGTGTGAGTTTGAGCCGCTGCAGTGTGTGTGTGTTTGTGTGTGTGTGTACTGTAGCATTGATTGAGATGCAGATCTCTAAGGGCCCTGAGATCTCCAGCTGCCCCTCACTGTGCGCTGGTTAAAGTATTAACCCAGACCCATTAGTCAATATTGCTGACTGCAGTGTAAGGCACAAGGGATCAAAGTTATCATGTTAGGGGGAAGAAGCCCCATTCAGGGTTTCCCATATAAGCTGTCCACTCCGTCATGTTCGCTCTATTGAAAAGAGCTGATGGAGCGCCTCTCGTTCCCACTCACACACCCACTGCTCTACAAGGTTCTCCTCCATTCATTCCTCATGCCGCTCTTCCTCCCTACATTTACTGCACATTGACTCCCGTCTGGAGGACTTTTTCCTCAATGCGAATGTACTTTTCGTGCATTTCACGCAACAGCAATAGCAATATGTGTCGTCCAGTGTGGTACTTCAGGAAAGGTCCAAATAAATGAATTAGGGTTTGACAAAAAACAAACAAACAAAAAAACAAATGCACATAAAAATGGGGTTATGTAAATAGAATTAGAATAAAATGTGTGCGATGTGTGCTTTTCCCAGATTTCAATAGCAAAAAAATCCAAATAAACAAACAAACAAACATACAAATAAACAGACAAAACAAAACAAATCGAAACAAAAAGTGTGCAAACTCATAAAATAATATGTAAAAAAGTAAATATGACAGGTTCAAAGAAACAAAACTAAATCCAAGCAAGCAAACAAACAAACAAACAAACAAACAAACAAAAAACCCCAATAAAGACTGCAAACTCATAAAATAATATGTAAAAAAGTAAATATGACAGGTTCAAAGAAACAAAACTAAATTCAAGCAAGCAAGCAAGCAAACAAACAAACAAACAAACAAACAAACAAAAAACCCCAATAAAGACTGCAAACTCATAAAATAATATGTAAAAAAGTAAATATGACAGGTTCAAAGAAACAAAACTAAATCCAAGCAAGCAAACAAGCAAACAAACAAACAAACAAACAAACAAACAAACAGACAAACAAAAAACCCCAATAAAGACTGCAAAATCATAAAATAATTAAATAAAATAAAAAAGGTAAATATGACAGGTTCAAACAAAACAAATTAAGTAAATTTAAGTAAAAATAAAACAAAATAAAATGAAATAAAGCGAAACAAAACAGCAAAAAAGTTTGGAAACTCATAAAATAATATGTAAAATAAGTAAATAAGACTGGTTCAAACAAAACAAAACAAAAATAAATAAAAATAAATAAAACAACAGGTTCAAACAAACAAAACAAAATCCGAATAAACAAACAAAATAACAAACAAATAAAACAAAACAAATATAGACCGCAAACACAAAATAATATGTAAAAAAAAACGGGTTCAAACAAAAAAATAAATAAACAAATAAAACAGAACAAAACAAACAAAGACCACAAACTCATAAAATAATATGTAAAAAAATTTAATGACAGGTTCAAACAAAACAAAATAAAAAATAATAAAAATAATAAAAATAAAACAAAACAAAAAATAATAAAAAATAATAAAAATAAAACAAAACAAAAAATAATAAAAACAAAACAAAATAAACAACAGTTTCAAACAATCAAAACAAAATCCAAATAAACAAACTAACTAACAAACAAATAAACAACCTGGTCACTGTGGAGGCCATATGAGTACAGTGAACTCATTGTCATGTTTAAGAAACCAGTCTGAGATGATTCACGCTTTATGACATGGTGCGTTATCCTGCTGGAAGTATCCATCAGAAGATGGAGACACTGTGCTCATAAAGGGATGGACATGGTCAGCAACAATACTCAGGTAGGCTGTGGGGTTCACACAATGCTTAATTGGTACTAATGGGCCCAAAGTGTGCCAAGAAAATATCCCCCACACCATTACACCACCACCAGCCTGATTTGCTCATCCCCCAATGCCAGTTAAGTTTAGGGGTGGGGTTGGGTGCCACGCCTCCTTTTTAAAATCTTACAATTTCGTACCACCGAACTCGTACGAACTAGCCACTAAAGCTGCAGTCACACTGGGCTTTTCCTCCTATACACTTCCATTCATACACACGCGAATGCGTCAGACCAAAAACGCTGGGTCATGCGTTAAGTTTCGCAGTTCGCTGCGGTGCAAAATTCAAGCTTGGTGAATTCTGACCTACGAAATCGCATCACTTGACTGCGTGAGACCAACCGAGGATCAAAACAGGACCTCTCTGGACAGAAATGTAAAATAAGGACTAATCGTTTGCGTTTTTTAATGTCTAGTTATCTTCTTTAATCGCAGCACCGTACGACAGAATTTCGCAAGCTCAAACTCTAGTGTGACCGCAGCTTAAGCAGACAAGTGTTTGCACACCTGATGACTGTGTTGAACCAATTGGTTGGACGGTGCGGTAATTTGACAGTCAGTGCTTTGGTATTGCAAAGAAGTGAGTTGATAGATCAAAATTATTAAAATACAGCTGCTAGACAACATTATTTAAAAGAAAATGTTATTTTTATTTACTTAATCAAATAATACAAGAAATATATGTAGTACAAGAACAAAAATAAGGCAAAAAAACAACAACAATAAAGTAAAAAAATAAAATAAAAACATTTTGTTGTACATTTCTTTCTTTTCCACTATCTTCATACAAGAAAGAATTGACCTTGTAAATGTTTCAGGAAAACGTGTAGACATCATAGCTTTCCATCTCCTCTCACTTCAACAGTTATTTAATGTAAGTCATTTCAACAAGTGAAGTTTCATAAACTAATTTCGAGAGGAGCACGTGATATGATCGAGCACGTCTGGCCACTCATCTGTAATCAGTAATAATCCAATCAGAGTGATCATAGTCTACTATAAATGGATCATTTTCTCCCTACTGCTCTATCTTCGTTTGGAAAAATCCCCCCTTCCACCCCATCTCCTCCTTTTCCTCCCTTTTCTAAAGGGAGAGCTCTCGAGACCTACCTGATCTCAGATCTCCTGATATGCTTATCAACCGGGCGGGAGCCCTGGGCTCAAATATCTCTGAGCTCAGGGTTCTCTAGCGGGACAGCATGCCAAACCTGCTTTATACGCCAAGCATATCTAAGTGGGAACTCTTGAAAGGCAAATTACCGAATTATCAGCATTGATTCGCTGTATTTTCAACGTTGGGAAATGGGTAAATTATCAATGCTGATTCAATGTCAGTATTTTCAACAATAGTAAATGACCAAAATATCAACGTTAATTCAGTGCGAGTATTTTCAGCGCTAAGAAATGTGTAAATTATCAACATTGGTTCCATGTAAGTATTTACAATGGGAAGTGATTGAACTATCAGCGTTAATTCATCATTTAAATCAATGCTGAATATTAAACCTCAACCAAAATAATGATTCTGAAAGAATTTCAACAGTGAATTAATGCCACTCTGCTATCTGGGAGGTTACTGCCTTGATAATAGAAAATATTACCTATAGGCAAGGCATCATATGAGCTATATAGGACACATATCATGTATAAACATAAAGGGCTTGTAGGTGGATATGAAGAAGCAATACTGGAGACCTATTTGGCCTGTATATGCATATATATGCACCTCAATTGTGCCTATATGTGGCATATATACACATATATACAGCATATATACTGCATATAGGTTTCATATATGCGCATGCATCCTCATATAGGTGCTTTCCATGTGGGAGTGTTTGTGTGTGTGTTTGAGTGTGTTTATTTATGTGTGAGTGTGTGTGTTTGAGGGTGTGTTGAAGTGTGCGTGTGTGTGTGTGTGTGTGTGTGTGTAGGCGTGAATGGTGATAAATTGGCCAGGGAGTGTGGGGATGCAGATCTACTCATCAAGATTGATGTTCTGCCATTCTGCTTTAAGTGCAATTAAAAACCGGGCCTGCGTTTAGAACCACATCTCATTTTACCGGACCGGGGGGTGGGGGGGTGTTTGACAAAAAAGATTTTACCTCTGTGATTTGGGCTGTTCGGGACCCCCTCAACACCCATGTCCAGCTCCTACCTCCTCATCTCAGCGGCTCTTGGATATTTCCAGATTGGAGTGTGGATGGGCTGCTGGTTGTGTTTGTTTTGCGCTCGGGCTTCTACCTGTTTATTTTTAGATGGATCGCCCCGTCCATCTCGCCCTTTCCTCGCACTGCAGCCATGCCTGACTAGCTGTCAGTGTCAAGTTGTTAACCTCACGTCAACAGTGGTGCGCGCTGTATTTGGGGCCACTTGATGGATGAGTCTACATGGACTTGTCCCACGCAGGGCACATTTTTCATAGAAAAGCAAAAGGGGTTTGTGGATATTTCTTTTTAGCTCTCTCTCAGCCTCCGCTGCGCCCCGTAACCCCTCTGGGCACAAACACAACACTTCCCAGCTGACCTGCGCTCCACAGCTTTACATCACTATGACTTTCAGAGACACAGACAGACATTTTAATGTATTTCTAATGAGCACATATACGTGTGTGTGCATATAGAGGGACGTTTCTACAGGCACTTTGTCCCAAGGGTTTCTTTTATTATCATTATTATTAATATCATTTTTATTTATTTATTGTTTAATTGAGATCAAATTACAATTATGTCGGAAATGCTTTACCCTGCATACAGAATTATTATCATTATTATTATTATTATTATTATTATTAATATTATTATCATTATTATTATTATTATTATTATTATTAATATTATTATTATTATTATTATTATCATTATTATTATTATTATTATTATCATTATTATTATTATTATTATCATTATTATTATTATTATCATTATTATTATTATTATTATTATTATTAATATTATTATTATTATTATTATTATCATTATTATTATTATTATTATTATCATTATTATTATTATTATTATCATTATTATTATTATTATTATTATTATTAATATTATTATTATTATTATTATTATTATTACTATTATTATTAATAATAATATTATCATCATTATTATTATTATCATTATTATTATTATTGGCTGCTGTCTGAATGCTTTTAATGTACAGGTTTGAGGTTTTTGATCATATTTTATTTAACTAAAATCAACTAAACATTTACTTATATATTTAATTCTTTAAATATTTAATTATTTAACTAAAATATGAAACAAAATATTTTTGAATCAAACACACATCACAATCATATCACCAATTATCAATTTATTTTCCTCATATTTGACAAAATATAAATATTATAAATGCAATTTCTTATTATTATACAATATTATTGTACTATATATATATATATATATATATATATATATATATATATATATATATATATATATATATATATATATATATATATATATATATATATATATATATATATATATATATATATAGTTGAAGTCAGAATCATTAGCCCCCCTTAGATTTGTTGATGATGTTTAACAGAGCAAGGAAAGGGGGCAAGGGGGTTAATTCAGGGGGGCTAATAATTCCGACTTCAACTGTATATATATATATATATATATATATATATATATATATATATATATATATATATATATATATATATATTCATTCATTCATTTTCTTTTCGGCTTAGTCCCTTTATTAATCCGGGGTCACCACAGCGGAATGAAACGCCAACTTATCCAACACATGTTTTACGCAGCGGATGCCCTTCCAGCTGCAACCCATCTCATCCATACACACTCATACACTACGAACAATTTGGGACGAATATATATATATATATATATATAGATATTGGGAATTGTATTGGGAAACTATTATTGTGCATTTACCATCAAACTTAGTAAAATTGAGGAAACTAGGATATAATAATAATAATAATAATAATAATAATAATAATAAACTGTTTAAGGAGTCCTTTTCACCACATACTGTAATATGAGTTTATGTTGTTTATATACTTTGTTCAAAAAAACATTATTGCTGGAACCCCCCCCCCCCCCCCAACACACACACACACACACACCACACACACACACACACACACACACACACACACACACACACACACACACACACACACACACACACAAATGACTATTACATTAATAGACTATTTAAAATGGCAATTTATTAATTTATTTATTTGTTTATAGTATTAGTTATCATGAACAACAATAATAATAATAACAATAATAGTAATAATAATATTTTATTTAAAAACAAAATGTTATGTTTATTTATTTAATTGATATTGTTGTTGTCAAAATTTTGAGCCTAGAAATAAATTTGCAGTTAATTTCAATTGTAAAATGCAAGCTAATGATCCTGCACTCGTTGACCAACAAATGCACAACTTATATAAGTTGAATTTAAACAAATTACATTTAGTAAGGTGTTTGTTTAAAATTTATAACCACTTAACCTAAAATATTTCAGTAAATCCAAGCAATCATCTCTGAATCCTTTTCAGTGAACCTGTGCATCCGTCACATTCCTCGTATCCCTGTGCATCCGGTTTTTGTCCTTCAATCCTGCGTCACATTTCTGGAGGTCGTCACAGCATTACTCTCATCTGTCCGGATAGGAATAGGGTTGTCGGATTAAGGCTCTGTCCCTTCTGAGCCCCAGACAGAGGCCATCCATCACGGGCATCTTTAACAGTGGCTGGTTAAATTTTAACCCACTGCAGCGAGAGAGTGAGTCCTGCATCCCGGATGGTCCCACCTCCGCCCACTCACCTGTCAGGCCTCCGACAGCACCCGTCTGCTGGTGAAGCGCCACGTCTGTCCTAGTAGCGGCGTAGGTGGAGGTCAGGCCTCTGTTAGCGGGACACATGTTCATAGTGGAGGAAGGAGGACACGGATCGTGTTCGCCACGTGCCATTCTCAGGGTGACGCAGACTGCAGATATTAAGGTATACATGCAATCAAAACTGACCCTGTTGATTTTGTTAGCTCACATTGCTGGTTTTGAGGTAAACAATTCATCTGTGCATGTCATTAAAAAAATGCCTTTGTAATCTTTAATTGCACTGCAGGCCCTTAGCCAGGAGGGGTTCAGGTGGTTCAAAAGACCCACCCCCACCGATAAAGGTCCAGAATTTGTCCCATACATGAGCTCACTTGTCCTATTTTGCCTGCTGTGCCATCATAAATTGATAATAACTCATCGAAAAAGCGGAGTCTGACTAAAAGTGAGGTCATCTTTCACTACTGACCTACTGTATTGCTGTTAAATGGAGAATACAGTTTACAAGTAACTTTTATTCTAAATCTTGGACCTTATTCTTGAATGAAAAAATGATTGAATGAGGAGTGAATCACTTAAAGATGATTCTGAATCATATTAAAATTCATCTTAATACTAATTAGGCTATTGTTATCTTTGAATTTTCAAATTATGTGGGCGACATGGTGGCGCAGTGGGTTGCGCTGTCGCCTCACAGCAAGAAGGTCGCTGGTTCGAGCCTCGGCTGGGTCAGTTGGCGTTTCTGTGTGGAGTTTGCATGTTCTCTCCGTGTTGGCGTGGGTTTCCTCAGGGTGTTCCGGTTTCCCCCACAAGTCCAAAGACATGTGGTACAGGTGAATTTGGTAAGCTAAACTGTCTGTAGTGTATGAGTGTGTGTGGATGTTTCTTGGTGACAGGTTGGAGCTGAAAGGGCTTCTGCTGCGTAAAGCACATTCTGTATAAGTTGGCGGTTCATTCTGCTGTGGCGACTGCAGATTATTAAAGGGACTAAGCTGAAAAGAAAATGAATGTTTTAATTTTTTATTATTCAAATGGCCAAATTCACACCTATGTGCTGCTCAGTTTGTTATTTGCCTAACAAATAACATTAGACTACAGCTTTTAATTTAAAACTTTAACAGATAATTTATGTGATAAATTTGTATTTTAAAAATAATTATAAAGTATTTTTTTAAAGACTTATTTACTTATTCTTTTATACTTTTATATTTATAAAATAAAATTTTCTCTAGACTTATTTCTTTTGTCGGCGCCAGTGGTGTAGTGGTTGGTGCGTTGACACATGCACTGCGGTACTCGCGGCGACCCGAGTTCGATTCCCGCCTTGTGGTCCTGTGCCGATCCTTCCCCTCTCTCTGCTCCCCATGCTTTCCTGTTAATAAACTCTACTGTCCTATACTATAAAGGTGAAAACCCTGCAAAAATAATTATAAAAAAAGACTTATTCTTTTTTCTAAATAATCAGGAAATGAAAAACATAAAAAATTGTGGTTATGATGACCACCCGACAAGCTAATCCAGAAAAAATAGTGCTTAAAATATAATTTAAAAAAAATGCAGTATTTAAATCTCAAATGAAAAGAAATTGAGGCAAATAAAGTCGACTTTTTGAGAAAAAGGAACCACCCCTTTTACCAGGCTGGCTATGGGCCTGCACTTCCGGTTTGTTTTCAGTTAAATTCTCAGACAAGGGCTGTTTCTCAAAATGCGCTCTTCAGCATTCTTGTGTCCTCGTGTAACGTCATCACCAACTGCCAAAGTTCAGTTCCAATCCTCAAAACCACAAGAACCGAGGACGCGTGAAAGTTCCTGGATGAGTTCTTGATATCGAGGATGCGCCGATGCAGACTTGAGCGCAAAACTCGCTCTAGAAGTCCCAGAAGTCATTGCGACTGGAGGTGGGAAGCGCAGCATTTAATATAGATTCATTATTAAAGTTCAGAGCTATAACTAACGTACTTCAAGAGTTTCCTTAAGTGAAACGGTGAATATAAACATCACCATGAAGATCTTAATAAAGGAATAAACACATTTAGGGTGTTTATTTGCTTAAATTCATATTAAAATCAGTTTTATTTGTATTGTGCAAAATATATATTTGTAAAGTCTTTATACATAGTAGATATATTGAAAAGGGGAAGACCAATAAATCTTTGCATGAATGATGTTTAAATAATTTTCCATTAAAAAGGTGTGAAGGTCACATGACCATCAGGAAGAACACAGCGTCTCATTTCTCACTGGATGCGTTCTCTGTTCTCGTGGTCACCCGAGTTCGTTTTTCCGAGGTGACCTGGCAAGACCGCTCTTCACAAGAACGCAAGTCTGTACTCTGTGTTCTTGGAATTGAGAAACAGCCTATGTAAGTCTGAGTTATTGGGCGTGGCTAACACATTTAACCACGCCCCTCCAACTGTAGTGTCGACAATAAACAGAAATGGCAAGGAGGAGGAGGTATCGCTTAGGTTGTAATACCTCTCCCCAAACCCTTTTCCTGATCTTTCCAACTGAAATGCCTACTTTAATACATCCAATCAGCTCGCAGTAGAAAACACAAGCCACGCCCACTGTCTTCTCATTTAATATTCTGCTTGTTTAGGAACTGCATCACAATACAAAAAATATGGTCGTGGCTTCCGGTTCATGCAGATTTTAAACGTCTTCATCCCACGCCTGACAACACCAAATTAGCCTCTCCAACCACCTGCTTACATCCTGAGAATGGGAAGCCACTTTTCACCATCCAATTAATTCTGGATGGATAAACCGACTGCTGCCCTACATTTGGTTCTTGGCTAGTCCACTAATAAACTCCAGAGTGTGTAGGATGATGGAAGAAAATAACCAGAAGTTTAATTTCTACAGCTAATTTCTCTGTGTTTGTGGATGTGCTGGATTTATCAAGCGCGTCAAGACAATCTACATCACAGGTGGCAAACTCAGTTCCTGGAGGGCCTCAGCTCTGCACAGTTTAGCTCCAACCCTAATTAAACACACCTGATCAAACTAATTGAGTCCTTTGGGTTTGTTTGAAACCTACAGGTAAGTGTGTTGAAGCAGGGTTGGAACTAAACTCTGCAGGGCCTTCCAGGAACATCCCTGTGTATGTTCTCCCATGTTGAAACTGGTTGTGGGAGCAAGAGTGTTGCAGAAGAGTGTAGATCGGTTTTAGATATGCAGATCGGTGTACTCTCACTGCTGGGTTGCATCAAGAAGGTTCATTCAATGTAAAACGTGTGCCAAATACAATGCGTATAGAATCCTGCTGCGATGATCCCTAACAGGAGCAGCTAAAGGAAAATGAGATTTAGCTAATGCTAAAAAGCTACACATGTTCATATATTTATATGTGAAAACTAAGCAGCTTTGCACTTGTTTGAAAATTCCTCAGCCTACAACATTGACCACTGGAAGGGCAAATATATAATTACAGAGGTTACACAGGTAGACCCATTTTTGCACACTTCCGATTTAAGATATTATTGAGGTCATCACCTTCTGCACACATATTAGAGTTTATACTCTGCAAGTTCACTGATTCAATCGATGAAGTGATCAATCAAGTTCAAAAATCGAGGGTTCACTACTTTAATTGGGGCAAATTCCTTAAGGAAGGAGGTTGGTTCTGTGAAGGGAGGAGAGTCCCGTGCACACCCCATGTCCGTTCTCCGAATTGCTGAAATCATGCATGCCTCGCCTGACTTGATTAGCCATGATGAGGTGACCTGACCTCTTCTGGCGAGTTAATAATGTATTAATTTTTGCCCATTTTTGCCCATAAGAGGCGGAGGGGGCGAGGGGAAATGTTGGGAAGGCGTGAGTTTGTGGGGGTGTGGGAGCTGTCTGATTGCACAAACCCAAGAATCTATCATCTGTCAGGCTGCATTTTCTAGCTCTGAGCTGAGTTTCGATGACAGGCCTGGGGTTTTGCTTCACTTCCGCAAATGACATTAGAGAAATTGTGTTTGCACTGTCTCAGTGGTGATCTCCCAAGAGCGTGTTGGGTGGGATGGGTCAGTGGTGTTCAGGAGCGAGGGTATTTCTGCATTTTTATTATGCCACATGATCTTGGTGTCCTCGTGCAATTCCAGCACCTGTGGTGTAGAGGCATCATCCAGAAGTCTTTGGTTGTTGATTACATATTAAAAAAAAAACATCTAGCAACCTAAGATCAATGGGGCAGTGCTATTAATTGGATACGTTTATACATCATCTACCCTTTAAAAGGTACATTTTAGAAAAATATAGTAGTTCTCCTAAAGTGTTAGTTCACTAAAAACGAATGCTTTGTTCATTAATTGGGCCTTTGTTCATCTTCAGAATGCAAACTTTTCTTATCAATCAGATAGAAATCTCTATTATCCTCTAAAAAACCAATTGTCAAAACCAAGTCCAAGTTTCCTCAGTGGTTCAGCTGTTCATTGTATTCATAGTAGCACCATGCAGAGGACACAGATTTCAGTAGGGGTATACATATAGGAGCTACTTTGTGTCTATATCAGCCAAAATTTTAAACACGAGCCTGTCTATTTAGCTAATCTTCAATATATCTCTGCTTCGTGTAGCACTACTGGTAGGAAAAAAAATGTTTGTCTTGCCTACTTTAAGACTATCCATCCTGCATATAATAGATAATAATCAAAGTTCATATCAATAAACTTGCCAATTACACAGAATATTAACATGTTATTAAAAAAAGAAGTGTCCAATTAAGCATATTAAGAAGACAAATTCTTGTTGATTCTATTGAATCACATGGCTTTTTCCCATTTAAGCATGTTTTTGTGGATTTCACACTGTCGTTTCAATGGCTGCAAACTTCGAAGTCCACTCAGGTCGAACCAAGGCTGCATTCCAGTCCAATTTGTATGCCCTTCACCCACTAACTTCCCATTATCTTGTTCCCTCGGATGTATGCCATTGATTACGTTATACAATTGTCCACTACTGGTGGAAAATCTGAATGGGTTTAAATGGGATGCCCTAAACCAGTGATCACCAAACTTGTTTCTGGAGGGCCAGTGTCCTGCAGACTTTAGCTCCAACCCTAATCAAACACACCTGAACAAGCTAATCAAGGTCTTACTAGGTATACTTGAAACAATCAGGCAGGTGTGTTGAGGCAAGTTGGAGCTAAACCCTAGGGACACCGGCCCTCCAGGACCGAGATTGGTGACCCCTGCCCTAAACCCTTGAGCACTTGGGAACTACACTGTTGTGACGTCACAATCGCATTGTATTCTGTGACATATAGATGATGTAGCGGACATTTGAAGCCGACTCGCTTCTTTGGTCAAAATCGAGGGTATGTCCATGTAAACTTCCTTTGTTGACTTGACGAAGTGGAACACACTTTAAAATGGCTGCGGGTATTCCCCAGACGAAAAGTGTTAAAATAGTTTCTAGTAGTCACCTTGATCAGTTGGATCGGGTGTGTTTAATTAGGGTTAGAACAATACTGTGCAGAGCTGCGTTCCTCCAGGAATTGAGTTTGAGACCTATGCTTTAGGGACTGCTGTGCATTTTTTACAGGTAATGGCTGGTTTATCCTTCTGCGTCGAGTGATCGGCGTGACCCACGGCCTTATGCATAGTCGTGCATTATTACTTCTGCGTGAGGTTTGTGCTGCTCTGCAATAACACTTCGGTAACGCTAGCTTGCAGTAGGTTTGTTGTTTTTCTGTGTGGAGTTTGTGGGTGTTTTGTAATTTCTGAACGTTACAAGTAGCTAAAACGTGTTCATTCAGACGAGAACCGGCGGACGTGCAACAACTTTAATTATAATCAAGTAAACACAAAACAAAAGTTTCCATCTGGAGCTCCTTCATGGCACTCGACACTTGTAAACAATCGCTCCATCTGGCTCTCTGCTTTATGAACTGCCCATGGTCATCACTGCTACAAAGCCGACCAATCACAGAGCTTGCGCTATGCGTCGTTGCAAGGCAAGGGCAAGTTTATTTATATAGCACATTTCATACACAGTGGCAATTCAAAGTACTTTACATAAACAGGAAAAATGAGACAAGTATAAATAAAATAGAAACAAATAACAGCGTAAAGACAGTCTTTCCATATTCCAAAACACCGGTGTATCATATTTTCTCATTTTACTCCGGGACTTCCCCATTCTAGTGATCACCCCCTCTCTGTGTACTTTATTGGCATCTATTAATCTATTGGACATCTCCAACAGAATCGATTTTCATCTAAAATCGATAAAGTTAAGACGTGTAGTTACATTTTTTGAGAGGTGCATGTCACCGTTGGCGAGGGCTATGCTACCGCGCGAAGGCTGTGCCGGACCATATGTGTGCACTTGACGCATTAGTATAAATCAGCCTTAAGTAAGGTACAGACACACCATTTAAGCATCGAGTGACATGCTAAAGGTACAAGTTTAGTGAATTCCTTTCTGCAGTAGGATCCACTAAACCTGGTCAATCTCAAGAAGCTGAGACTTCCTCTGGTGTCTTTGACTGCACTAAGAAGCTCTTCAATATTTCAGTGAAAATGAACTGTGGTCTCCCCGGACCAATCTAATGTAGAATTGCTACGATTCACTCTTTACGACCCTTTTGTCCTAATGTTTAAGCTGTCTATATCCTGGAGGATGAGAACGAGGACCAGGGGAGCCCTCGGGCCGAATTTGAGACATAAAGAATAATTAAAAATAAATGCAGGGATTTCGTGTTCTCATATGTGCCTGATTTTCTTTCGTTCTTTCCCTTTTTTATAGCCCCCTCAATCTATTTTTAATGAGCCATTGAATATTAACTGGATTTCGGGCCAAGTGCCATCTCCCATGAAAGAGATGGATCGCGAGGCTTGGCCCAAACAGGGGTGGGGCTGTTCTACAGGAGCTTCATATGTAAAGAATTGTTCTAGTCAATTACAATTACAATCAGCCACAGTAGGGGACGCATCAACTACAATTGCTCTCCCTGCACCTCCCCTTAAAAACTCCAGCCACTGCATGATAATGAGGAAAGAGGATACAAGCGATGCAGAAAGACGGTCAAAGCAAAGATTGAAAGCGTCGTATGTACAGTCTCCAGGGATGCAGTCTCCATTTACAATGACATTATTTGCTGTGCACACTGTAAAAATGTCCATGATTTCAATGGAAAAACTATAAATGCTACGGTGAAAATCTATAAGCTGGTTAACATATAATATAGAAAGTGAATAACCGCAAATTTCCTGCATGACATCCCCATTTTATGCTTTTTTGTTGACATAACTGTGGTTCTTTTTCATTGAAGTGATGTACATTAGAGTTTATGATACGTTTATTGCTGATATATAATTTTATTGCATTACTTTAGTGTCATGTGTGTTCCCATGATGGTTTTTAGCAGTTGTGTGAATGACACTCAGAGCTTTCTATTTGTTACTGTATGTCTCTGCTCTGAAAGCTGTTTGATTCAACACATGACTTTCTCATCCACATCTGATTAGGCAAGGCAAGGCAAGTTTATTTATATAGCACATTTCATACACAGTGGCAATTCAAAGTGCTTAACATAAACAGGAATAAAAGAAACAAGTATAAGAGAAATAAAAACAAATAATAAAAATGGTTAAAAAAAATAAAAATAAAATAAAATAAAGAATAAAAGCAGATAAAATGTGTTATAAAAGAGTTAAAAAGAATTAAACCATGGATTATGGTTATGTAACAAAGCTAAGCTGTGTCAACACAATCTCACGGCAATTCGTAACGTTTTGATTTAGTGGCTAATTCGTTCGAATTCGTACGATCTAATTCGTACAATTTAGTACGATTTGCTCATCCGCCAGTGACGGTTGGGTTTAGGGGTGGGGTTAGGTGCCACGCCTCCTTTTTAAAATCGTACAATTTCGTATGACTGAACTCGAACGAATTAGCCACTAAACTGTCAAAACGTAAAATACTTACGTTTTCTCGTGAGATCAGGCTGGCTGTGTAGATGTTAGTCCTTCTGGAGTATGACTATAAATTAAGGAAATAATTATTTACCATTAAAAAAAGTTGCATGGTCAAATTCTAGTAACTACAGCTACTGTTTTTTTAGAGCCCCTATTATACATTTAAAAAGGGTCATATTTTGATTTTAGAGTCTCCAACAACAGGCTGATATGCATGCGAGGTCAAAAAAAGACTCGATGTCTTATAATCCGTATTTATTTTTACCTAATCACCCTAGCGACTCTTATATGATTCGTTCAGCGATTCATTTGCTCCCAAACCCCTCCTTAGCACGAAGCTAATCTGCGCTGATTGGACCGATGACAGTCTGTTGCGATTGGTCGACAGCGTTTAGCGTGAGACAGAGTGAAATGCCCACCATGGCTTATCAACAATATTGAAGTAGTCAGAGTGCAGAGTGTATGTGTGAGCATACCTGCCAACACTCCTGTTCTTCCAGGGAGTCTCCTGTATTTCAGACCCATCTCCCGCCACCCTCCCGTTATGTTATTAATCCCTGAAAACTCAACCGCCAAATTTTATTTTAATCACACTTACTTACACTTGTGAAATGGAGGATAAATAAGGGACCAAGCCGAAGGGAAATGAATGAATGAATATAAGTAAGCAATTGTAAAGATGTACTCTGAATTAACAAGAGCAAACGTAAAGAGTTCAAGCTCAGAACAGCCTGTTATTGTAGACTGTGTGTCGTAGGCTGTCAGGCCCAAAGGCCAGCCCCGGGCCTGGGGTAGAACAGAGGCAGGTTTCTGGAGCTTACACCCCTGCAGAGCTACTGATCCGCTCCCCCTTCGCTCTCTTTGTCAAAGGGCTTCTTGGGAAGCAGTGATTAATGAGACGTTGTCCTGCGGCCGCTCGAAAAACAGGCTTAAAAATTTCCATTCGTCCATCTCTTGTTTTTGTCAGCAGTGGTCAAGATGAATTGGACGGGGTAATGAGATATATTAGAAAAGAGTTGTGACCCTTGTTTCCGGGCTGGAGGAGGAGGGCAACACGGCCCCTTTTAAAAGCGAACACATTTATGGCTACTTAGAGAAAATTGATTTGATTGTGCTGGAAACATATATGTTAACACGTCTGGCATTTTTATGGGCTATTTGTCTTGGGAGTCACAGCAGGGGAAACGTACGCTTACAGCGGCCTCTCTGCTTGTCGACTTGTGTGTGTGCGGTGCTGTTAGTGTCTATTTGCATACAGGCCGTGCGTGTGTGTGTCGTTATGTTTGGATTTATTTATTCCTGGATGGGTCGTCAGGAGCAGTGCTCTGGCTGTGCACTTTAACTCCGTGCCAATAACAGTCACGCGATGATTAACAGCGTATTACTGCAGATGGACCGGTGACGGGGTGAAATACATCGCGCTGGAAATATTACAACCTAGAATTGATGCTGACACCCACTCGCAGTTCCCCCCCAGCTGAACACCCTTGCAGCTTACCAGCATCACATTTTCATTTTCATTTGGGAAATGTATTTCATATGTGCATGTTGCCCGTGACAAAATCCCTGATTCAGGCATGTTGACATGTATGTTCATGTGTTCATAAGCAGCACAGGTGGTGAAATGATACTCATTTTGCTTGTTTAAATTCACTGCCAAAGATCAGAGCAAAAGAGGAAGGACTGACGACATTTTTTTTTACATTATACATTCATACATTTTCTTTTCGGCTTCTGGGGTCGCCACAGCGGAATGAACCGCCAACTAATCCAGCATATGATTTACACAGCGGATGCCCTTCCTTCCATCATGTTTTTGTTAAATCATTCATTCATTTTCTTTTCGGCTTCTGGGGTTGCCACAGTGGAATGAACCGCCAACTAATCCAGCATATGATTTACACAGCGGATGCCCTTCCTTCCATCATGTTTTAGTTAAATCATTCATTCATTTTCTTTTCGGCTTAGTCCCTTTATTAATCTGGGGTCGCCACAGTGGAATGAACTGCCAACTAATCCAGCATATGTTTTTACACAGCGGATGCCCTTCCTTCCTCATGTTTTTGTTGAATCATTCAATCATTTTCTTTTTCAGCTTAGTCCCTTTATTAATCTAGGGTCACCACAGCGGAATGAACCGCCAACTAATCTAGCATATGTTTTTACACAGCGGATGCCCTTCCTTCCATCAAGTTTTTGTTAAATCATTCATTCATTTTCTTTTCGGCTTAGTCCCTTTATTAATCTGGGGTCGCCACAGCGGAATGAACCGCCAACTAATCCAGCATGTGTTTTTACACAGCGGATGCTCTTTCTTTCCATCATGTTTTTGTTGAATCATTCGTTCATTTTCTTTTAAGCTTAGTCCCTTTATTAATCTAGGGTCGCCACAGCAGAATGAACCGCCAACTGATCCAGCATGTTTTTACACAGCGGATGCCCTTCCTTCCATCATGTTTTTGTTGAATCATTCAATCATTTTCTTTTCGGCTTAGTGCTTTTATTAATCTGGGGTCGCCACAGTGGAATGAACCGCCAACTAATCCAGCGTATGTTTGTACACAGCGGATGACCTACCTTCCATCATGTTTTGTTGAATCATTCGTTCATTTCCTTTTTCAGCTTAGTCCCTTTATTAATCTGGGGTCGCCACAGCGGAATGAACCGCCAACTAATCCAGCATGTTTTTACACAGCGGATGCCCTTCCTTCCATCATGTTTTTGTTAAATCATTTATTCATTTTCTTTTTGGCTTAGTCCCTTTATTAATCAGGGGTCGCCACAGTGGAATGAACCGCCAATTTATCAAGCACATGTTTTACGCAGCGGATGCCCTTCCAGCCACAACCCATCTCTGGGAAACATCCATACACACTCATACACACTCATAGACTACGGACAATTTAGCTTACCCAATTCACCTGTACCGCATGTCTTTGGACTGTGGGGGAAACCAGAGCACCCAGAGGAAACCCACGCGAACACACGGAGAACATGCAAACTCCACACAGAAACGCCAACTGACCCAGCCAAGGCTCGAACCAGCGACCTTCTTGCTGTAAAAAATACTGGGCTTGAAATTCCATGATGTCGACTAAATTACACTGAATTCTCATTTTTGTGTGTGAGAAATTTCTGGAATAAAGCAAAATCATTACAGGAGAATGGGGGAAGTAGAAGGTTTCATCTGTCTTTTTTTGTGACAGAGAAGGGCAAGGAGGAACGGAAAAGCAGGCGCCTCGCTGTGCTCTTTTATTCTTACAAATTGAAGAGCGCTATCGACTGGTAATTGTTTTACTTTGATAAATGAATGACTGTGTGAAACCCCCCACACCCCCTTCAGCCCGATCAACTAGAGCCCTCGTTTGACTAAATCTAATCTGAAGTGTTTCCCGTCATCCATCAGTCCTATGATCACACCTGCAGCATGACATGAACGCCATCCGTGTGACGTCTTCTCATCCAGAGCGACAAGGACAGATCTGCCTGTCAATAATGTGTCCTCCATCATACGCAGCACAAGCGTGGATTCCAGACCTGTTGTGATCACAACGACTATTTATCACGCCTCTACTAAGGTTGGTTTAGTTGGTAAGATATCTGTTGACAAGACTGTTGAAATCAAATCTAACCCTATGATTTTGTTAGCTGAGTTTTGTGGTGAACAATTCATCTGTGCATGTCGAACAAAAAAATAGTTTGCCCTCGTAATCTAAAATTGAAATCTGAAAATGCACTTCCTGCATTCTGTGTGAGGTATTGGGCGTGGCCAACATACTTAACCACGCCCCTCCAACTGTCAGTTTTGACAACAAACAGAAATGGTGCGAAGGAGGAGTCTGTTAGGTTGTAACAACTCTCCCAACTCTTTTCCTCATCTTTCTGAATGAACTGCCTACTTTACTACAACCAATCAGCTCGCAGAAGACAAAAAACAAGCCACGCCCACTGTTTTTTTGTTTCATTTTCCGTGTCAGGGGCGATTCTAGCATTTTCATTTAAGAGGGGCTCAGCTCTGGTGGGGTTTTGGATGCGTGTTGGGTTGAAAGTTTTAAGGGTGGCTTAAAGCCTTAAAGGTGCAGTACACAAAAAACGCTACCTGCTGCTGAGAGCTATAAAATAGAAACTTATGAAAGGTCTAATAAATAATCTGATGGGTGTTTTGAGCTGAAACTTTACAGACACTTTCTATTAAATCTGGAAAAAGGAGTAAACTAGGTGCCCTTTAAAGTCCACATGAACTGGAAGTGGTGACAGTTTTTTTCTTTTCTTAACGCAGTTTCTGGAGACACGGAACATGGGCGTTGCTGGGCCTGTATATTTCTACCCACGCGAACACAAGGAGAACATGCAAACTCCACACAGAAATGCCAACTGACCCAGCCGAGGCTCGAACCAGCAACCTTCTTGCTGTGAGGCGACAGCACTACCTACTGCACCACTGCGTCGCCCCAAAAAAAGATATATTTAAGATATTTTTGTCAATTAAAAAAGCTATAACCCAAAAATGGTACAAAGAAGACCCACCAACTAAAGATGAATGGTTCAAAATTATAGCAGAAGTTGAGGAAGTGGAAAAAATGACACATACACTTCGATTACAATTAGAGATCTTTGAAAAGAAATGGAGTAAATGGCTGGCTTTCTCCACAACGACAGTATGATTATTTATAATTGAACATTTACATCATTCTAGAGGTTATGCATCATTATGAAAATATATTTGGCAACCTTTTATTATATTTTATTTTACACTTAATTTATTTATTTGTTTATTTATTGTGATGAGGTTAATTTAATATTTTTATATATGTATGCATATGGATTGTCCAACACAATTTAACTTTTTGATTTAGTGGCTAATTCGTTCGAATTCGTACGATCTAATTCGTAAAATTTAGTACGATTTGCTCATCCGCCTGTGACGGTTGGGTTTAGGGGTGGGGTTAGGTGCCACGCCTCCTTTTTAAAATCGTACAATTTCGTACATCTGAACTCGTACGAATTAGCCACTAAACTGACAAAACGTAAAATACTTACGTTTTCTCGTGAGATCAGGCTGGATATACATGTGTGGAATGGATGGATTTGCCTATATACGTATATATGTATGTATATTTATGTATATATGTATTATTATTTTATTTATTTGTTTGTTTTGTTTCCACTGATTATATGTTCCTAAAAATCAATAAAAACTTTGTTAAAAAGTAAAAAAAATAAAAATAAATTAATGATGTGACTCTATATAGAGTGAAAAACCAAATACGGTAACTTAATTTACATTCATTACATTATATTCTCTTCTTAAAGTCTTTAATAGCAATCAATAACACTCCAGGGAATTTCTGATGAGAATGAGTGCCTTAAAAAGGGTTAAAGTTCACCCAAAAATGACATTTCTGTCATCATTTACTTCACTTTTTCCCAACCTGTTTCTTCTGGTGAACACCAAAGATGATGATTGCTGGAAACCTGTAAGCATTGACTTTTATAGTGTGCGTTTATCCAACAAAGGGATAAAGGAACTTGAGTAAATCAAACTATCCCTCCCTTTAATACAGCCTGAACATTAGCAAATGGAAGACTGCATCAATGCCTATTAAGCGTTGTTGCCTTCTATGATTTGAAAGCTCCTCACCATGTTATCATACAAATCAATGGAGATGCATATCATCAGGACGCGACTGCTCGTGAATATTACATTAATGGAAACCAAGCACGCTTTTTGAATATTGAATACTGAATAGGTCATGACATAACTCAATAAGCTCAACCTGATACCCCGCTGCTGCGTCTTCAAACAATCTTTAACAAGAGCTGCAACAGTGATCGGATGGTTAGTTATCGGTTGACGTTATCGCCACAAGTGCCGCTTGGGATCGGACGATTGCTGCATGATTATGATGTCATGGCAGATCTGAGGTTGGATAGAAGTCGGGGCTCGTGCCGGTGCATGTAAAACAAGCCCGAATAATTGGAGAGGTGATTAACTGTCATGATTTAGTTATTGGAAATTAGAGAGGTGGCACTATGATGTCACTATCACAGTATTGGCTGCTGTAGAAGCCACAGATTCATCTATCAGTGCATATAAAGAACTCAATTCTTTCATTGTTGTCTTACTGCAAAGAGTGAATGGAAAGCACTGGAACTTAAAGAGATAGTTCGCCCAAAAATGAAAATGTACTCACTGTTTACTTTATTTCATTGAACAAAAACGAACTTTAATGGTATGAAATATAATTCTATGGAAGTCAATGGTTTCAGGTTTCCAACATTTTCCAGTATTTCTTCTTTTGTGTTCGGAGAAGAAAACTCAAACAGGTATAGAACAAGTGAAGGATCAGTAAATCATGACAGAATTTCCATTTTTGGGTGAAGTATCACTTTAAATGCAACCCAGGCCCATTCTGAAAACGTAGTCCCGAGGACGTTTCTGTAGACCGCGAATTATGTAGCAGGAGGTACATATGGCTGCATTTCGTTTTTTAAGCGAACGCTGCGGGGCGGTATGACGCCTTTCCTTTTAGCGCTCACCAGTTTGTCCGGTTAGCTCGTCCTGTGCGTCACAGTCCGGGGAAGAGCGGTTTCAGAAATCAGGTAAGACTAAAACAGAATCCAAGAAATAAAACGAAGAGGTTCATAACAGGGTGAGAATGTGGTAAAATCCGAAAACGTGGTAAAAAAAAAATAATAATAATAATTGGACGAGGGCTTTTCTTTTTCCGGACGGCTTTTGTAAATCGTTGGTTGGGTTTAAGGCGGGCAGGTCGATCGGTAAAATCGGTTGGGTTTGGGGAAGGAGGAGGGTGGGTTGACCGGCCGATTGGTCGGTCGACCAGTCAATCGTTCAGCCAGTCGGACAGACAGACGTTCGTTCGATAGCGGCCTCTGGTGGATTCACGACGTCCGAGAAGCCAAAAAGGCGCACACAGCGGCCTCTCGCGGATTCGCGAAAACCAAAAACTGCAAAAATACATACCTCAAGGGACGTATTTCACGGGACTACGTTTTCGGAATGAGCCTGGGTTGTTTAAATAACACTAAACGGGGGCTTGGGTTTCAAAAAACACCATAAAAGAATCATTCTGAAAATATATGATAAGTAATGTTTAGAAGATAAGTTTGGCCCCACTTGGGTACTTTCATTAAAAAATATAAGTACTTATTGTGTTCATGGTCACCCATTGAAGCTAAGCAGTACCTGGATGGGAGACCACATAGGAAATCTGGGTTGCTGCCGGAACTGGTGTTGGTGAGACCAGCATGGGGTGCTCAACCTGCAGTTGGTGTGGGTCCTAATGCCCCAGTATATTGATGGCCACTCTACTGCTCAGTGAGCTCTGTCTTTCGGATAAGACGTTAAACTGAGGTCCCGACTCTCTGTGGTCGTTAAAAAAATCCCAGGATGTCCTTTGAAAAAGAGTAGGGGTTTAACTCCAAATCCGGGCCAAATCTGCCCAATGGCCTCTGTCCATCATGCCCTTCTAACATCCTCATATGATAATTGGCTTCATCACTCTGTCACCTCTCCACCAATTAGCTGGCGTGTGGTGTGCGATCTGGCGCAATATGGCTGCCGTTGGGTCATCCAGGTGGCTGCTGCACACTGTTGGTGGATAAGGAGATCCCCCCAAAAATGTGTAAAGCTCTTTGAGTTTCCAGAAAAGTGCTATATAAATGTAAGGAATTATTATTATTATTATTATTATTATATAGTATTAAACACTTCTGGTGCCATTGTGACGGGATACAGGTTAGGTTTATGGGTATGGTTAGGTTTAAGGTAAGGGTGTCCAAACTCGGTCCAGGAGGGCAGGTGTGATGGAGAGTTTAGCTTCAACCCTAATCAAATGCACCTGAACAAGCTAATGAAGCTCTTACCAGATGTACTAGAAACTTCTGGGCAGGTGTGTTGAAGCAAGTTGGAGCTAAACTCTGCGGGACACCGGCCCTCCAGGACTGAGTTTAGGCACTCCTGGTTGGTTAAGGTGTAAGTGATGGGTTAACAGTGTAATTACAAATGTAATTACAGAAATTAATTGCAGGTGTAATTACATGCAGATCATTTTAAAAATATAAATACGATGTAAATACAAATATGTAATAAGTGTATTGTGTAAAATGAATTTAAATGTAGGTACATAGTAATTAAGCTCACGTACCAAGAACCAATAATAGAAGCTGAATTTGTGAACTGGATCAGATCACTTGCTGCTATCGCCTGCTTTATCTGAGGTTGCCACAGTGGAAGGAATCACCAATTACCCTGGCAATATGTCTTACACAGCAGATGCGCTTTCACCCACAACCCTCAGTGCTGAAAATCACCCACACACACTCTCCCATTCACCCACTACACCCACTTTAGTTCATCCAATTCACCTATTGACCTTATTCTTCAATGCGGAAGTGCGCGCGTTTTTGCGATTGTTTTAGAACTTCCGATTCAGCTGCATATAGGAGAAATGACTATGAATAATAAACGGCAGAAAACGGTCGCACTACTTACTCTACAAACAAGTATTTGCATTACAATACAGACAAAGTAGAATAATATAATAAGAAAATATCAGTTTGCAACATCAAGCAGCAAAACGAGCTGTTCTTAACGTCTAAAAATGAATGGAAGTGAATGAGACCGGAAGTCTCGAAATGATTCAAATGGCTGTGCCCTCTCGTACGCGGAGAATAAAGTGAATAGCGCATGTCTTTGGACTGTGGAGAAAACCCATGCGAACACGTGGAGAATATGCAAACTCAGAAATGCCAACTGACCCAGCAGGGACCCGAACCAGCGACCTTCTTGCTTCTTTTTTGTTGTTCAAAATTCAATTGTTCAACACACATTATATAACAGTATTCCATAATCACATAATAAAAGTAATTTATTCAGTCTCTTGTCGTCATCAAGGGAATCCAAACACTGAAAAAAAATTTAAAATAAGATGGACACTGAGGTTGTCTTGCCATTCTACTCATTTATGCTAATTTATGTTTTCAGAAATCAATGTTTTATGCTCTTCTCCCTCATTATTTGATCCCCCCCATTCATACAGCAATTTAAACCATCCAATAAATTCAGTCTTTCAATTCTGGGATACTCAGTTACATGTAATCCTCCAAGTATCACTGATTTGTCACCAACAAGGCAATCAAACCTTAAACATTTCAAGAGTTCCCACTTAGATATGCTTGGCGTATAAAGCAGGTTTGGCATGCTGTCCCGGGAGAGAACCCTGAGCTCGGAGATATTTGAGCCCAGGGCTCCCGCCCGGTCGATAAGCATATCAGGAGATCCGAGATCAGGTAGGTCTCCAGAGCTCCCCCTTTAGAAAAGGGAGGAAAAGGAGGAGATGGGGTGGAAGGGGGGTTTCTTCCAAACGAAGATAGAACATTAGGGAGAAAATTATCCATTTATAGTAAACTAGGATCACTCTGATTGGATTATTACTGATTACAGATGAGCGGCCAGACGTGCTCAATCATATCACGTGCTGATCGCGAAATTAGTTTATGAAACTTCACTTCTGAAGCATTCCCAAAATTTTACACCAAACAAATAAACATTACACCATAACTAAGTCAAAAAAGTCTTGTAATATGGAATGTTGGTAATATTCTCATATATATTTTTCAGGGCTGAGTAACAGAGATGTTATGAAGTTCTCCATCTTTGCGTCAGAAGACAGTCGTATGTAAACATAAGCTCGGGCAAGCGCAGTTATCTCTAAATCCTTGTCAAATGAAAACAACTGTTTCATTACAAAGTTTCATGTTTTATTAGGCCATCAATCTATCTATATGAGCTTTCCCGTCAGTGTTGTTTGTGCCTTTTCGATTCTCCGCAGCAGACTTTGCAAGCTGAGAGCTCTGGAATAAAAGCGTCCCATTAAGACGACTATTAGGATGAGACGTTGTGGAGTTATTCGAACAAACACACACCCATCTCAATCTTCCCACTCTGTTTTCCAAGCGTAACCCCCTGGTGCCAGGTCTCTTACCACAAGACAATAAACGTATGATGAAATAAAAACGTGTGATTCATCAAAATCCAGACTCTGCTGCCCAACAAATTAAACAATATTTCATAATCACTCTACCAGGCTGACAATGGACGCCAATTTGTAACTTCGGGCACCTCCGTACTGGGAGTGTTGTCTTAAACGCACGGCTGGGCGGTGTGTAGTTAATTACCACGGCTGGACATGCTCTAGTGGCCACAGACACTCCCGTCGTACCTGTCCAATCATCCGCTTTGCAGCCGGGCGCCTACCAACACTTCATTTATCTTGTCTGAGTGTAGGGGGGCTAATTACTGCGATGCTAACACCCCTCCGCATGCGTACATACCCAGCGTCCCACTGCTTGTCTTTCTCAGAGATGCCGTGGCACTGGTCTGGGACAGAGGAGTTGGCCAATTAGTCTTCCATTAAGGCTTTCACAGCTCTCTGGGACGCGTCCCATCAGCTCAGGGCAGCAGTGGACTGAAGGGCCTAATAATCTGCTGTATGGGTCTGTGGCTACGGTTAATCTGTGGGGAGGGGTGAAACAAGAAGAGAGGTCAAGGAAAAAATATATTTCCACTGTCTGTGATGAAGAGTGTTAAGCTCTGCAGTGCTAAGGGTCAGTTGAAAACCTACTGCCTCCTCCCAAGACCCAAAGCCAAGCTGAAATAGCAGTTTCTCTTTATCGCTAACTATATGCATACTAAAAACAGGAAAAGAAGCTGAAATTTAGGATTTTAGTTGCTAATCAGTATGAATTTGTACGATCTCATTGGTACAATTTTGTACGAGTTGCCAATCCCCAATGATGGTTGGGTTTAGTGCCATGCCTCCTTTTCAAAATCGTATATTTTCGTATGACTGAACTCATATGAATTAGCCGCTAAACTAACAATATGTAAAATAATTACATTTCCTCGTGAGATCAGGCTGGGTTTGGCAAACTGATGGCGTTTCGAGAAGTTGTCGAAATGATTTCCATTCAAGCGAATATTTCAAATATCTGCAGATGTATCTGGTAGATGGCAAGGTATCAAAAGAGAACAGAGGAGCGCCAAAATGAGGACAGAGCGAGACGGGGACAGCAGCTAGTTATCGAGCTGATGATAACTTGTTTCCTGTTTTGTGGTATTATTCTTAATCATTTCAAAACTGTTTTAAGCAACACAAAATAGAAATTCTTTCAGTCACTTATCCCTATGATTATCGCCTGGATATTACATTTATTTAATAATTATATACATAACCTCGAACCACAAAACCAGTCATAAATGTTACTTTTTAGTAAGTGAGATTTGTGTATTATGTCTAATTTAGTGTTCACTATATATATATACAGTTGAATCAGAATTATTAACCCCCCTAAAGTATTAGCCCACTGTTAATCATAACAGTTTTAATAACTCATTTCTAATAACTGTTTTATTTTATCTTTGCCATCATGACAGTAAATAATACAGCTTAAAGTGACATTTAAAGGCTTAACTAGGTTAATTAGGTTAACTAGGCAGGTTAGGGTAATTTGGCAAGTTATTGTATAACGATGGTTTGTTCTGTAGACTATTGAAAAAATATATAGCTTAAAGGGGCTAATAATATTGACCTTAAAATGGGTTTAAAAAAATTAAAAACTGCTTTTGTTCAAGCTGAAATAAAACAAATAAGACTTTCTCCAGAAGGAAAAATATTATCAGACATACTGTGAAAATTTCCTTACTCTGTTAAACATAATTTGGGTAATTTTAAAAAAATATATAGAAATATATATATATATATATATATATATATATATATATATATATATATATATATATATATATATACATACAGTTGAAGTCAGAATTATTAGCCCCCCTTGAATTTGTATATATACATATATATATATATATATATATATATATATATATATATATATATATATATATATATATATATATATATATATATTAAGAAAATTGCATTTAAATTGAGGTGATTAAATTGTGCAAATTAAGTTCTTAGCAATGCATAGTCAGTGGCAGTGCCTGGAATCCTGGGCTTTATGTAAGAAAATTTGACTGGGCTCCCTGGAAATGGGGTCTAAGTGAAAGTGTCGATGTAGAAGAGCAGGGCAGGGGATGGGCTGGGATATAGGGATAGGGTTGACGACAAAGTTGGAGAGGGTGGATGGGGGAAAGTCCAATGGGGGCCCCAACCATGGCCCGGCTCAGGGCCCCACACATGCCAGGGCCCTATGCACTCTGTCATCCTCCTCCACCCCCAATTGCAACCCCCTGTGCATAGTATTACTCGAAAATTGTGTTTTGATATATTCATTTTAGGAAATGTACAGTATTATTGATACATGATCTTCACTTAACATTCTAATGATTTATGGCATAAAAGGACAATTGGTAACACTTTACAATAAAGTCGTATTAGTTAACATTAGTTAAGAAAGATATTGTATTTAAGATAAATGTATTTAAGAAAGATAACTACTAAGTAAGTCTGGCAAATATAGTTGCTGGTGGCCTTAAATTAATTGTAAATACTTGTACTGTTTACAATACAGTATATAGTTATTTGTAGATAGTTCTAAATGCCTAATTTCAGTAAACTGTTCAAATTGTGTTCTTTATTGTGTGCCACTGAATAGGTAATAAGTTGAATGCTTATTAAAGAAGGCTGTTGTGATAGGATAAGATAATTGGAGTGCAGGGATTTGGCGCTGCGAGTAGAAATTAGCCAAACCCTAGAAACCCAGCTTGAAGCTGCGGTCAAACTTGACTTTTCTTCCCATAGACTTCCATTCATACGCACGCGAATGCGTCAGACCGGAAACGCAGGGTCATGCGTCAAGTTTCGCAGGTTGCTGCAGTGCAAAGTTCAAGCTTGGTAAACTCTAACCTGCGAAATCGCATCACTTGACCAATCGAGGATCAAAACATGACCTCTCTGGACAGAAATTTAAAACATGGAGCAATCGCTCGCTTTTTTTAATGTCTAATCATCTTGTTTAATCCCGCCCCTTTTCGCAGCACCGCACGACAGAATTTCGCACGCACAAAGCCCGGTGTGACCGTAGCTTTAGTGGATAATTCGTACAAATTAATACCAGTTCAGTCTGACAAAGATGTACATTTTTTAAAAGGTGGCGTGGTACCAAACCCCACCCCTAAACCCAACCGTCATTGGGGAAGGAGCAAATCATATTAAATTGTATGAATGAGATCATACAAATTCAAAGGAATTAGCCACTAAATCAACGCGTTACAAATTGCTGTGAGATAGCGTTGAGAAACCCTAGCAGCACCCGGACATACACAGGACCTCACATTTTTCGTACACCATATTTTGTCATTTAAATGAAAATCATCATTTAAATTAGGTCATCACGTAAACGAACAGCCAAAATGGATGAAACGGTAACAATTTTATTAGTTAAAATTGATATGACGTGAACGTCCCTATTACCGTGCATCTTTCCTACTTGTGCAACTAGTTGAGTTTGTTGGTTTTGATGTAACTCCAAGTCTTGTCGAGTGATCTGAGGTGAAGTTCCCCTTAACCTAGCGCATGATTAGTTCAGTTATTACGCTGATTTACTTGAAATGAATTCTGCGTACTTTGCATATTCATCCTCGGGAGCTAATTACAATGGGATGTAGAGCATTGTAATCCGTGATTAAAAAGAGTGTACGGCGAAAGAATAAACGGATTTTAAAAATGACTGCAACTAGTGTAATAAAAACATAAATAATCATACATTGTGGTGCATCAGAGACATGCATGAGTAATTGTCTAGTTTGGGTTATTTAGAGCTGAAGGGGTGGAAAACGGTGGGTTCTGATGGTTGGATTAATAAAGAAGAGCCACAGCCAAAAACATTACCCAATTCCAGGCCTGGTGCAGCTGTTGGTGAGAGGAGTGTAATTGCGTCAGTGGCGTCCTGGCCATCCCCTGAAGCTCGCCCCTAAAGCAGTTAGCTCTTAGCCTGCGCTGGGGCGTCATCATTTTCTAGTACCCATCCATCTTCCAACTCCGATTAATTCTTTTCATTCTGGCACCTCTCTCATAAATCCTGGCACACTTAATTAATTTCACTGGCAACGCAGGGACCGCCATAAAGTGGAATTGTTCACACAAAACCCCATATTAATTATGCTATTTTACAGCAATCTCATTGAAAGCTGTGTTTCATCTTTCATAATTACATTTCCAACAACAATGGGGGCAACAAAAGACTCTAATTATGGATTTGGCACGCTGCTACTTCACAATAAGTCAACCGCGAGCGGCGCTAGAAATGACTAGGGAGGTTACAGCGGAGGATCAATGACTCGCTTTTATTATTGCTATTATTTTTGTTATTATTGTTTTAGCAGTGGGGAAAGGCATTGTGATGCAGCGTGTGCATAAGCAATTTGGATCGCCCATGCTATAAATCTCGTTAACAAAACGGGAAGCATTGTTGGCGACCTCCTCTTTTCAGTGGCTAGCTGGTAATGGTTACTTATGAAATAGATCAGTGCCTGTTAGTTAGGCTTGTAAGCTGGAATTGCATGAAAAAGGATGCAAATGATACTTTGCAAAACTGTCTGGTGGAAGCAAACTGTTCAGTGTTCTTTGAGAGCGAGGACACTGAGGGACTGAGTTATGTAAACCTCATTTTCTGGACAAAAGTGGTGGCTCACAGAACAGGAGAAGGCTGAAGTGAGAGATCTGAAGTATTTGCTGGAGGCATTTAGGTTGTAGGGGGATAAAAGTGCAAACGTCAGTAATACATTTTTGAGAACGGTGCTCGAACTCAAGTCTCAAACTCCACAGCTCCACAGCAAAAGGGCCAAAGCTCTGGACGGTTTTGCTCCAACTCTAGTCAGACCATACCAGCATGCGAACTGATGAGTGGGGAGCGGGTATAAAGATGGTTGCGCGTTGGGTTTAGCCAAAGAGCTAGCCGGACTTTACCAAAAAGCTGAGGAGAAATTCCGGGGTTGGAATTCCGGGAGTTTTCCGGGAGACAGAACAATAGATTGGTGGGAAATGGGTCTGAAATACAGGAGTCTCCCGGGAAACCGAGAGTGTTGGCAGGTATGAATCAGACACACCTGATCCAACTAATCTAGGTGTTCAAGACTACTCCTAAACACCTTGATTATTTGGATCAGCTGTGTTAGAATAGGGTTGGGG
Organism: Danio aesculapii; assembly: GCF_903798145.1. Taxonomy (NCBI): domain Eukaryota; kingdom Metazoa; phylum Chordata; class Actinopteri; order Cypriniformes; family Danionidae; genus Danio; species Danio aesculapii. Next base: position 45,911,794 of record NC_079457.1, read on the forward strand.
GAGAACTGTGCAGAGCTGCGGCCCTCCAGGACTTGAGTTTGAGACCTATGCTCTCCACATCGCTTTCTTCAACGAGCAGGTCACTTCATTTCACAGGAGAACTTGAAATGGAGTAATGAGATGAAGCTTTTTACTTAATGCCAAACCCTTGCTGAAAAGTCCACCACTGCTGCAAATTATGATTTGCATGCTGGGAATAACAAAAGCTGCGTTCAATTCCTCCTGGGACGTTCCTACTTACAAGCTGACAAGTTGTAATAAGGACGTCAGATGCGTTTAAGTCACTTTCATAGACGCAAGATGGCAATGTACCTGCTTATAGAAATTACTCTGCTTATAGAAAATGAAGAGCAAATAATTTGACAACTTCGCATTCATGCATTCAGTTGCACCCACTGTTCTGTGTAAGATATGTAATGGTGTATAATTCTCTGTTGACATGCCTCATCTCAGAAGATCTGGGTTTAAAGAAAATTTAGAGTCTCCTGCATATTTATCTCATAAGTATAATATATGCAACATGAATGTAACACTCCAAAAGAATGTTGGTTACTTGTTTGCCAGTCCCCACAATGGTCAGTGGAATGCTGGTGGTCCAAGTACATCTCCATTTTGCATGACATGCACTCCTAAATGTGAGCATCCTGAAGGACCACATTCCTGTAGAGCATGGGTCAACATACTTGGCCTTGGAAGGCCAGTGTCCTGCAGAGTTTAGCTCCAACTTTCATCAACACACCTGGCTGGTAGTATTAAGTGAGGGGTGCTCAACCCTGTTCTTGAAGATCTACCATTCCTCAAAGTTCATCTGCAACCTTAAGCAAACACAAAGGTCTTTAATTACTAGGTTCTCCTTCAGATCCTACTTCAGAAGTGCTCAACTCTGCTCCTGAAGATCTACCTTCATGCAGAGTTTAGCTGCAGCCTTAAGCAAACACACCTGGTATTTATTACCAAGCGCTCCTTCCCTACTTCAGAAGTGCTCAACTCTGCTCCTGAAGATCTACCTTCCTGCAGAGTTTAGCTCCAACTTTCATCAACACACCTGGCTGGTAGTTTTAAGTCAGGGGTGCTCAACCCTGTTCTACCATTCTGCAGAGTTTAGCTGAAACCTTGAGCACTATAGATCTTTTTTCAGAGGTGCACATCAGTGTCGCCGGCGAGGGCTATGCGACCACACGTGCGATTGACGCAGAAATATAAAACAGCCTTAATGCGAATGAAACACACCTAATAAAATTAATACATTTTCCAGGATTGCAAGAAACTTCCAGACAGGTGTGTTGGAGAAGGCTGGAACTAAACATGTTGTCCCCGTGTTTGTGTGGGTTTCCTCCAGGTGCTCCAGTTTCCCCCACAGTCCAAACACATGCGCTATAGGTGAATTGAGCAAACTAAATTGGCCATAGGTATGTGTGTGAATGCGAGAGTGTATGGGTGTTTTCCAGTGTTGGGTTGCAGCTGGAAGGGCATCCGCTGCGTAAAACATATGCTGGATAAGTTGGCGGTTCATTCCGCTGTGGTGACCTCTGATGAATAAAGGGACTAAGCTGAAAAGAAAATGAATAAGTGATCTTGATTAGCAGCTACAGATGAGTTATTTATGGACTAAAGCTATACTCTGCTGGAAGTAGGCTCTCCAGAAGCAGGTCTGGTACCCTATCCCAGACCATGAGGAGTATATGCCCCCTGTGACATACTCTGATTACTCCACTGCCTTCAATATCGCATCGCAAGTAGATGCCTCACAAAGTGTTAGAGAATTAATGTAAGTATTAGAAGCAATACTCCAACCGCGGATCCCATTTAACACCAGCATTTTCTAAATGTCATGTGTTGCAATGGAAAGCGTAATTTGCTGAAAAGTGGGTGGTGGATTTATGGGGGTACACAGAACCAATGAGGCACATCATTATTCAGGAACACCACATGAAAGGGATAACATTCAATTAGTTTGTGATTAGTACTGCCAAAGAACATCCAAACTGGACGGCAAGGGGAACACAATTGTTTTGAGGGAAGTTGAACTATATAATATATATGTATATGCGCACTCTATTATTTTGAATTTAATTTGCACTGTGTGTTTGTATAGCTGTGTATTAAAGCACTACCATATGTTTGACTAGTTGTTTTCCTGTTTATCACATGCCATTTTACTTTGCCATTGTGCTCTGAACTTTGTTCATCCTTCCATTTTGAATGTACTGCTCAGCAATCAAAGAATAAAGCAGCTAAAATGATTACAGCGAATAAACACAACTATTCGTCTTGTCAACAAGAATGTCTAACAATAGCAAGGAAACCTAAATAATGGGGGCCTATTTTCCATTGTGGTTAGTTCTGCAAAAGCCAGTATCTGGATTGGGTTTACATCCACGTCTGAGTATGCGGTGTGCAAGTGCTACTGTGTCTGCACTCCTTCCCATCGGAGGCCAGTGGTGATCAGTAGAGGTTAAAAATTACATATCACATCTCTGCACCCATTGGTCTCTCCTCTGCTCCGTGACTGACTCCACGGGTCCCACGGGTCAGTCTCTCATTCCTGCTCCACACCCGCTGCTCTTTTGAGGCTCTGCTGGGATCCAGGGCAATTACCCGTCTCATTTAATTGGCATTATCATTTTAGCGTGCTGACAGAGATGGATCACCACGCTTGACCAGACCACTAGAGTCTCCAAAGAGAGGGAATGAGTGAGAAAGAGGGAGGGTGTTGTTCAATGCAAAAAAGAAATACAAAATCACTACATCGAGGTGTTGAATTAAAATAATCTCCTTTATTTAAATGATTGAACACCTCTTTATTTAAATTTGTCTTGCGGCTGCATGCTTGGAAGTTTGACGCCAAAGCAAACATGTATTTAAACAAACCTAAACAGTTAGGACTATATCACTGCACCTTTAAGTTGCCATGAAATCGTCGGCGCCAATAGCCTAGTGGTTAAGTGTGCCGACATATAGCACCAAGGTGTTCACGGCGACCCGAGTTCGATTCCCGGCTCGAGGTCCTATGCCGATCCTTTCCCTCTCTCTTCTCCCAATGCTTTCCTGTCTGCCCTTCACTGTCCTATAACATTAAAGGTGAAAACCCCTAAAAATAAAGTTGCCATGAATCTAAATTGACAAAATCTACTTTGTTGAGGCGAACAATTTAACTGTGCAAGTAAATTAACCGAAAAAAAATGGGTTGCTCTTGGGTATTGATTAAATTCAGAAATGTGTTCCTCATCTGATGATGGTTTTTGCTAGATTAAAACATGTCCTATCCAAACAATTAGGATGTGAACTAACCCAACCCTCTATTCAATATTCAGCTTCAGCTGGAAATATATTCATTCATTGTCCTATGTTTATCAGGGGTAGCAACAGCGGAAAGAACCACCAACTATTTCAGCATATGTTTTACACAGCGGATACCCTTCCAGCAAAAACCCAGCAATGGGAAACACCCATACACTCTTATTCACACACACACACACACTCATACACTAAGGCGAATTTAGTTCATAATTATTTCCACATGTCTTTGAACTGTGGGGGAAACCAGAGCACCCCGAGGAAATCCATGGGGAGAACATGCAAACTCCACACAGAAATGCCAACTATCCCAGCAGGGACTCGAACTGGCGACCTTCTTGCTGTGAGGTGACAGTGCTAACCACTGAACAACTGTGTCACCCAAAAACAAACAAAACAGCCTATGAAATTATTTATGGTGCACGTTTACTATGGGCAATACAATGTATTGCCATTAAGTTAGCAACACAATACATCAGTGTCATAACGTCCACTGTAAACACCCACCCTAATCTGACATGGAAGACATAGACAAGACCAATATTTACGCATATTACAATAGCTGTGTTTCCATCCAAAAATGCGAATTAACTTTATGCGCAAAACTGGATTATCGCATTAAAGACGTGCGAATAAAGCAGTCAAAGCGAACAAAATCGTCACTTCCTGATTACTGGCGCCAAATATCAACAGTAAAAACTCTAATAAATGACTTGCGCCTCAGAAGGCAATCCTGACACGCAGTGAACGGGGGGTGGCGATTGAAGGTGTCAGACGCGGAGCACAGACGCTCTTGATTCTGGAGGTCATTAATAATATAATAACACTAATACTTAAACAGTAAGGTGTTTTAGAATGACCAAATCAACAGTTCAGATGGTTTACAGTGTGCTCAGCCTGCTGGTTTGTCCATTTACGCACATTTTCATCATCACATGATCTCTTATAACAAAATCACATGACCTTTTTTAATGCGCTTATTAAACACACAGGGATGTGCAGCAGCACACGAACATCTTTAAATATGAAAAACTAAAGAATTAAAATGAAAAAGATTATCATTGTCTAAAAAAAATCTAAAAACCATTACCTCCTCCACACCTTCTTCACCAGGGGGTATTAGTCGACTCATTCTGTAGTTCAGGGGTGGACAGTTCATTTTTCCAAGGGGCCACATTACACTCTGGGCTGGTTTTAGAGGGTCAGACCAATACAGTTAATTTGTTTTAAAAAAAATAAACATTCTGTGAAACTATTCAACAAACATTCATAAAAACGTATTTAAAATCATTTTAAAGACTGGCATAACAATATAAACTTCATAAAAAAGCCTTGGGGTTGTTTATTTTATTGCTTTGCCTTAGTTTATTTTTATTTATTTAATTATTTATTTATTCCTTCATTTATTTAGTTATTTTTTATGTTCAGTGAGAAAATTCTAGCTTGTGTTGGGCTGAGCAAGTGCACTGAGGTCAGGTTGAATGTGATGTAACGATCATCACTGAGAGAGGTTCTGTATCTGGATTTGTTAAATCGTTAGTCTGCATTTATTACTGTGCAATTCCATACAAAGTGTGAAGCTGCCTGGTTGGTTTTTCAACTTGCGGTGCTTGGAAAACGCGAGCGAGACATAGCGCATGTGCATCCCTACCTATTTGCGTGCTGAACTCGCGTGTCTCTGTTTGAAATAACGAAACTGAATGCTCAAAAGACGCTATATGTGAACGTCCCCTTTTGGTGACTTGCGCATTGCAAGGCCCAGTTTGCTGTTGAATTTAAATTAAATAAATACTTCATGTAGGCCGGTTAAAGAAGTCTAGCAGGCTGCATGTGGTCTGTGGCCGTAAAATGCCCAAGTCTGCTGTAGATGGTTTGTTAGCGCACTTTAACCTTGCACACAAGCATTTGCATACATTTTTTTCTCAAGTGTTCAGTTCAATTTAGTTTACAAAGTCCGCCATGTTAATAGCAAATTCGCCTATACATGGTCATAACTCGGTCTTAAATTAAATGGGAGATAAGACTCTAATTGGTTTAATGCACGTTATGCCCATAACACACCTAAAACTCATCAAGAGAAAAGGACAATCCTTTTAGACATTGCACTGGCCAACCATTTTTTCCATCCTGAAACTAGCAAGTGAATTCAGACATGCACTTGCACCATGTGCTTTAAACCAGTGGTGTAGTCCTAAAAAAAAAGGTGGTGTACTATTACACTCGACCCAAATTTTAAATGAAAGTAGGCAAAGAAATGACGAAACTCAATGTTTCTTTGATTCATTAGCTATATATTATATATATATAAGCTAGCCTTGGCAATTGGCTGTATGTATACAGTATGTAGCTTATATAATAATTTTAATACTGAAAAAACAGCCAATCAAGATAGTTACAACAATTTAGTTCACTTTTATTTAAGTTAACTCAATAGGGCCTGTGCATACATGGAAAGACAGCTTTTTTACTTACTTTCTTTACTGGCTTATTACTTTACATTTAATAGGTTTCTTTAAACATCAGTCAGCCATTATTTTTGATTGTCACATTCATGCATGCTTGTTTTAAACCAAACTATTAGGAGTCTGTCTTCTGTTGTCGCTATTATATACTAGCAGTTTCCCTTTTTAAATTGCATATTGTTACGCGATTTATGAGTAGTCTTTGCCTCATCGTGTTTAGTGTTATATATAGTGTCGTTCCTTGTATCGGTAGGCCAGCCTGATCTCACGAGAAAACGTAAGTATTTTACGTTTTGACAGTTTAGTGGCTAATTCGTACGAGTTCAGTTGTACAAAATTGTACGATTTTTAAAAGGAGGCGTGGCACCTAACCCCACCCCTAAACCCGACCGTCATTGGCGGATGAGCAAATCGTACTAAATTGTACGAATTAGATCGTACGAATTCATACGAATTAGCCACTAAATCAAAAAGTTACGAATTGCCGTGAGACTGTGTTGGGTAGGCACGATTAAGACAAATGTGAAATACTGTTGTATTTTAGGATTTTCATTTTAGGGCGGATCAGGAACAGATCATTTTGGGGTAAACATTTACACGCATATACATTTTTAAGTAGGAATTTTAAAAATACACTAAAAATAGGGAAGTTTAATCAGAAAAATAAGTGAGTATACTGAGGGTATATGCAATTATTGATCCTCAGAAGTGGTAATACCCAAACAGCTCATGGAAAAAAAGTAAGCATACTGAGTATACGTGCGTATAGCAAGGACTACACCACTGCTTTAAACAATGCACTTAGATCATTCAAATCAAGTTGGTAGTGTTTCTGAACTCTGCCTAAGAATCTATATATTTTATTAGGATGGACTGTTTTCAATTACCTGCCAACCGGCCAGAACTTCACCCACAAACCACATAGTGATGCGCTGAAAACACAGCAGATTAGCAAAGCAAATGTGAGATATGGAGAAGAGCGATGGGAGATGTGCTGGGTTAGTTAAGAACTGCGCATTACCCGAACCCAGCATGGGTCTAACTGGGTCTTAACAAGTGAACATGCTGCGCTGCTATAACTCACTGCTGCTAAACCTGTCATGCGAATTAAGAGGCCCCATTAGATCTGCCTGTTTCAAAGCCTGTGCTAAATTAAAGGATGTGAAACACTGTGCATCCCATGGGCCATGAAAGAGCATATAATCTGAACGGCTTTGTGAATCATCAGTCTTGGGAATTGGTTATTTCCAGTTGCTTCTGCACAGCTTGCACAAATCTACATGTTTACATGTGTCATCTTTCTCCAACTTTCCTTCTCATAGACCAGTTTACACACAAATAGACATGTACAGTCGCACAATGCAGTTAACTGGATGTTTCATATCAAAAGGGATGGCAATTTTGCAATTAATTTAAAATTAATTACATTTTCCCCTGTATATAAATAACTAATGCTATCTCATAACAATCTTTAACTTGTTTAGTGCCTAATTTGTATGAGCTCTCATACATTTTACTACTATTTGCTCATTTCAGAGACAGTTGGGTTAAGAGGTGAGGTTTGGAAGCATGCCTCCTTTTAAAAAAATTGACATTTTTAACATTGACATTGACATTAGGCTGAATTAACCTTGGGAAAAAGTATCACAAAGGGATAAATGTTATAAGAAATTCCTGATTGCAGTAATACAACTAGCGTTAAAGGGGTGTTTCAGTGTATTTTTAAAGCTTGGTTGTGTTTATCAGGTGCAAAACACATGCAAAACTCATGCTTCATTTGTAGTAATCGTCTTACTTTTTGCACTTTGCCTATGCTGTGTACACTACAGCCAATTTAGTTTACTCAATTAACTTATAGTGCATGTCTTTGGACTGTGGGGGAAACCGGAGCACCCAGAGGAAACCCATGCGAACATGGGGGGAAAATGCAAACTCCACACAGCAATGCCAACTGATCCAGCCGGGACTTGAACCACTTGAGGCAACAGAGCCAACCACCGAGCCACCATGTCACCCTGTATAATCATCATGTATAATTTATCTTTCCTTGACATTGCAGCTTGCCTTTATCAGTGACAAATATTTTCAAACAAACATGAAAAGTGACACACTGGTGTGTTCAACAAAAGCTGGTCAGTGTGAAGTAGCGGCTAGTTAGCTGAGATTCATTTGGCCTGCACGAAACTCAAACAGGTCAATTTATGGCACATAAATACACTCGGTTTATAAAAACAACAGCTTGTTTGAGTTGACAGACACAGTAGAAAATATAGCCAAACACAAACAATCGGATGTCACTATTCATTTTCATTGTATTCATTGTTCATGTTATCAGTTTCTCCTGTTGTGGTGCAAAAAAAGGCCTAATGGCATCAGAACAACACAAGGTGGAGTAAACCTTGACTTTATGTTCATGTTTCAGTGAAACAAACCCTTTAAGCATGAAGGAGAAGCTTCAATCTAACAGCCCATTTGGGTGTTTGAAAGCAGAATATTGAGATTAGCAAATGATATGAATTAGGCAGGGGCAGAACGGTGGCTCGGTGGTTAGCACTGTTGCCTTACAGCAAGAAAGTTGCTGGTTCAAGTCCCGGCTGGGCTGGGGTGGAGTTTGCATGGTATCCACGTGCTGGCGTGGGTTTCCTCCGGGTGCTTCCATCACAGTCCAAAGACATGCGCTATAGGTGAATTGGATAAACAAAATTGACCGTAGTGTGAATGTGAGAGTGTATGGGTGTTTCCAAGTACTGGGTTGTGGCTGATAGGGCATCTGCTGCATAAAACATATGCTGGAATAGTTGACAGTTCATTCAGCTGTGGCTATACCCCAATCAGGGACTAAGCCGAAGGACACTGAATGAATTAGGCACCATTTTGCCAAGCCAAAAAATAATAAAAATACCAAAACAGTGTATAGGTTATTAACCTTCATGCTTTTTCCACATTCCTCAGGGGCGCCGCTAGGGGTGGGGGGGGGGGGGGGGGGGGGGGGGGGGGGGGTGGGTGGGGGAAGAATTGGGGGAATTAGGATGATTTTAAGAGCCCATACATTCAGGGGGCCCCCAAAGACATTATCAAGGGCCCACTCCTACACCCCAACTACAGCCACGCCCTCCGCTCTTCACTTGCATCCACGTTGTTGCCATAACCCCTACCCCCCCAACTTCACCAACCTCCACCCCCCCAACCCGCTCTTCAATATTAAACACAATCCCCCCCCCCCCCCCCCCCCCCCCCCCTCCCCTCGCTGTCCAATATCAAACGCGATCACCCTTCCATACCCCACAAACCCCCCTCTTCAATATCAAACACGATCACTACCCCATGCCCCTTTTTTCTGAGGGCCCGTGCTGCCAGCGGTACCATTGACATGCCTACATTACTGAGATACTTATTTTTTATGTAGTTTTTGTGTATTTGAAAATGTGTGTTTTGTTGAACTGTAAAATATGTTTACTATTAAATAGTATTATTATGTTAAAATAGATGCAAATATAAATGTAGTATTTAAAAAGTGAAGTTTCTTAAACTAATTTCGAGAGGAGCACGTGATATGATTGAGCACGTCTGGCCACTCATCTGTAATCAGTAATAATCCAATCAGAGTGATCCTAGTTTACTATAAATGGATCATTTTCTCCCTACTGTTTCAATCTTCGTTTGGAAGAATCCCCCCTTCCACCCCATCTCCTCCTTTTCCTCCCTTTTCTAAAGGGGGAGCTCTCGAGACCTACCTGATCTCGGATCTCCTGATATGCTTATCGACCGGGAGGGAGCCCTGGGCTCAAATATCTCCGAGCTCTGGGTTCTCTCCCGGGACAGCATGCCAAACCTGCTTTATACGCCAAGCATATCTAAGTGGGAACTCTTGTATATGTACTGAAATAAGACTGTCATGTTATTAGCCTAATCACAGCTCTTTCATTAGGAGCTTGAGTCAAGCTGTAAATAATAGCACACGACTAATCACTCGTTTAGCACTGATGACATCATGACACTGATTGGCTAATAGCACCACATGGATGCGCACAGTTCCACAACCTTTACAAGTAATTATTCACAGCAGTGATGTGAAAACCAGCAAAGATGTTCTTGAAATGAAGTGCTAATGAGCAAGGATGGCAGCAGGGTCAAAAATGTCCTGCAGGGCTGCGTGTGTCAGCCAAATAACTGCCATTGAGATACATAGGATGTACAGTCAGGTTCGCATTATAGAAAGAAATAAAGACTTAGTCCAGCTTACACATGTCCTTTCACAGATGTGTCAGCTATGTTTGTATGGTTTCCTTTAGTAGTGGAAAGGCTACTACATATGTAGTGCAAGTTGAATACAAGTAGAATACAAGTATGTGCTGTAAATATTACTCAAAGTACAATTAAAAAGACTCAAGAGTAGTTAGTAGTGAGTATTTGTACAACGTGAAAATATTTCCTATGTCCTGCAGATTTAAAATGTGTCTTACATCAGTGTCATTTTCTTTCAGGGGTGTTTCTAAGTAAGTTAAATTATTTCTGAGTAAGATCTAAACCTGCTAGGTTAATGCTCAGGTTTTGCCCTTTGACCTCTGACTAACACGCTTTGTATGACATGTATGACTGATATACTGTAGTACATACAGTGTGTGTGAAACGTAACATTCTGTAGTGCACTTAGTGATTGTTTAAGCTCAGCAGGCACAGGACGTCAGATTGACATACCCCAGTGACATTCCACTTAGCACTTTGTTTGGAAATGAAAATCGGGTTGATGTCAGAACCCAACGTCAATGTCCAACGCCCAGCCTAATGTTAACCAAATATCAACGTCTAATGATGTTACAGCTTGATGTTGTGTGCACGTTACCACTATGATGTCAATCAGACTTGGATTTTGGTTTCCATATCTGATGTCAGTATTTGACGTCAACATGACGTTGGTTTAAGACAGGGGTGTCCAAACTCAGTCCTGGAGGGCCGCTGTCCTGGAGAGTTTAGCTCCAACCCTAACCAAACACACCTGAACCAGCTAATCTAGCTCTTACTAGATATACTAGAAACTTCCTGGCAGGTGTGTTAAAGCAAGTTGGAGCTAAACTCAGAAGGACACAGGCCCTCCAAGATCGAGTTTGGACACCCCTGGTTTAAGATGTTGGCTTGGTGTTGCATTTTGGTCACTTTCCAACACAAACTAAAATCAACCAAATATCAACGTCATCTCACGACATTATTGGACGTCAAAGTAGAGTTGTCCATAGACGCTGGCTAGACATTGAATTTTGGTCACCTGGCGTCACAACCCAAATTTAACCTAATATTAATGTCATTGTGTGCCTGCTGGGAGGACATTTGGTGATTCCAGTTATCATAGAGTAGACATTTTTCATTTTTTAATCATCAGTCTGTAATGATTTTGCATCTTCTTGGACACTACTAGTTCTTCCACATTATGAGTTTGCTACATAAAGTTTTCATGTCTTGAGGTAGGCCTTTCTGGTGTCATTTTTATGTGTGTGATTTGATTGGATGGGCATCACGACACCATATTCTACTTGGCCAATCACACAAGATGTGTAGACAAGTAAAAATAAACATATAAAGAAGTGACTGCAGGTTGAAGGAAGATGTGCAGTAAAAGTACAGACACAGCGCTAAAATGCACTTAGGTAAAAGTACAATTCCAGAGGAAAAGCTACTAGTATTTGTAAAGTTACTTTACACCACTGATGACTAGGGCCAGACAGAATGTGCGGATATTTTTTGCTATTTCTGCAGAATATTTTGTGTAAAAATCTGCAGATTTAAGCAGAATGGTTTTAGGAGAATCATAACTAAAGACTTAATATATGAAATAAAAAATAATACCTTTTTAACTTTTAATATTTACAGTGCAAATCAAATTAGAACCACTTATTTGGTAAACAAAGCAAGTCTCTCATATAATCCATCTACTACAAGACAGAAAATATCACTTTACACACTGTATTGTAAGTAAATGAGATGAACATTTTCATATCAGACGATAAGTGAAGTTTCACAAACTAATTTCGAGAGGAGCACGTGATATGATCGACTACAGCTGATCCAAATTGCTAATCATTAGCTAGCCTATCAGTTCTATCTAACACTACTATAAATATCCTGCCTAAACTTCATTCCTTATCTTCGTTTTTGGAAACCCCCCCATCCTTCCCTTCTCCCTCCTCATCTTTCATAATCAGGCAACACGGTGGCTCAGTGGTTAGCACTGCTGCCTCGCAGGAAGAGGGCCACAGGTTCAAGTTCTAATTGAGCAAGTCGGCACTCCCTGCGTGGAGTTTGCATGTTCTCCCCGTGTTTGCGTGGGTTTTCTCCGGGTCCACCGGTTTCCTCCCACAGTCTAAAAACATGTACATAAGTGAATTGTAATACAGTAACAAGCACTTAAGGCATACATAGCAAAAAGGGACACTCGAGAAACTCCTGATCTCGTATCCCTCCTAATGCTCATTGACCAGGCGGGAACCTTGGGCTCATCTATCTCCGAGCTCAGGGTTCTCTCCCGGGACAGCATGCCAAACCTGCTATCAAAGTCGAGCATTATCTAAGTGTGAACTCTTGAATATTACTGAAATTAATTTAAAAACTGAATAAATATTAATTTACACACATTTTTACAAGTAAATACATAGACTAAATGATGGGTTAAATAATCAGCTGATTTCTGCGCGTGCAGATTCTGTCTAGGCCTACTGATGACCCTGTACTATTTTTCTCATTCTCTTAATTAGAATACAACCAGATTACACACGTTAGTGTTGGACTATTTATTTATTTTTTGGGGAATTGTTCTCTGGTGTGTGAAAGACATTGATTTGGAGTTGAAGAGAGATGGACAACTGAGGCCTTCATGTGCTGGAAGCTGTTTGTCCTGATTTGAGATGCTTTTTGAGTCAGTGGTGTTGGAAAGACTGTCTGAATTGATGGGACTGTTGAATCTGACAAGTACAGACTGGTTTTATTTATCTGTTATGCCATTCCTTCTTGAAAACACAGCATAATGGTTAGCATGATAATGATTCCAAACATGCTAACGCTAATAGTCAAATTTTATGTGCAGAGGAAAAACATTTAAAGTAATGAAATGGCCTACACAGAGTCCAGACCTAAATGTTATAGAGACAAATAAAAAGAAAGATATCACTAAAACTATAAAAATTGTGAGAGAAATGTGTGCGCTATATATATATATATATATATATATATATATATATATATATATATATATATATATATATATATATATATATATATATATATAGTCAAATATTTTTTACTGTCATCATGGCAAAGATAAAAGAAATCAGTTATTAGAAATGAGTTATTAAAACTATTATGTTTAGAAATGTGTTGAAAAAAATCTACTCTCCGTTAAACAGAAATTGGGGAAAAAAATAAACGGGGGGCTAATAATTTAGGGGGGCTAATAATTCTGACTGTATATTATATATATATATATATATATATATATATATATATATATATATATATATATATATATATATATATATATATAATATGTGTGACGGTACTTCTAGTATAGGACAATATTTGGCCAATATTTTGGGTTAAAAAACTGAAATATTGAGAATATCACCTTTAAAGTTGTCTAAATTAAGTCATTAGAAATGCATATTACTAAGGAAATTTAGTTTAAACAGTTTTGATATATTTATTTATTTTCTGTCAATAAAAAGGCCACAAATTATGGATATATACAGTTCAGTTCAAAAGCTTTTCTACTACGCAGTACTGCACATGTGCATGCTGGGAGGCTTGCTCCACGTCAGGCAGAGACACTAGAGCGATGATGACATTAGGAAATAAAGCCAGACATGCTGAGCCACGATCACCTCTCCCGGTGTCTCCCGTGCTCTCAGAGCCGCGATGTCCGTCCTGTCAACCAGCCCACGCTGCATGAAAAATGGAAAGCGTAAGAGAGACACTAATAAAAATAGCATTGAGAGTGGACAGGAAGCACTGCTTCATTACTCACCTCCCTTTCCTGGCCTGCTGCTGTACAAATGTGCTACATGCTGCACAACCATGCATCACCATCGGCTAAAAAACAAATGGGCTGTCGGCCCCGTATTTACCTCCGATTGTTCATGCACTCTCACATGCACTTGTTCGAGACGTAAATATGACCCAAAGAGACTCAGTCCATCTTCCGCACAACACTCCAGCCCCTGTGCTGGAAGCGGCCTGGACAAATTTGTTCACTGGGAATAGATGTAATGTTGTAATTGCAGAGTTAAAGCTTCCGGACATCATGTTCAACAGCAGATGTCTCAAAACACCAGTCTGTCGGACAAAATAATTCCTCAATTCAGTGAACAATTCAGTTTAAATGTAATAATAACTATATTTGTGTCCACTCCAGCAAAAAATAACTAAAGTTCAGTCTTTGTAATTTAGCAGATGTCCTCAATGTGTTTTAGTGTATCTGACCAGTGAATCCAGCTTGTGTAATCTAATTAAACAGAGAATTTCAAGAGTTCACACTTAGCTCGCGATTTATACATAGCTTGTTTGGCGTGCTGTCCCGGGAGAGAGCCCTGAGCTCATGGTATCCTCGAGCCCAGGGCTCCCTTCTTTCACAGGGCGAGGGGAGACTGAGCTCAGGTCGATCTAAAACTCCCCCGCTGCTGAGGCCAAGGTGAACTTCCTGAGAGTAAGACATTAGAAAAAAGATTAAGGCTTATTTTATCTATAATATAGAGCGCATTTTAATGGTGGGAGGAAACCAGGGAACCCGGGGGAAACCCGCACGGAGAACATGCAAACTCCGCACAGGAATACCAGATGGCCCAGTGAAGACCCAACGCCATTGGTATTCTTGCTGTGAGGCAAACGTGCTAGTCACTGGGCCACCGTGCCACCCATTATGGATAAAGGTGGATGAAGGGGAGGAGGGGGGTTTCTTCCAGACGAAGATAGTTGTAGAGAGGAATTGAGGATATATATAGTGACTTGGGATCCTTTGATTGGAGGATCATGATTAGCTAATGTGGACCAGCTGGGTCAATCATGAGCACATGTTCCTCTCGAAATTAGTTTAAATTTAAACTTCACTTAGTGTGGGCAGCTAGCGTAGTGAGATATAAACAGATAAAATTCTATTAATTTCTACAAGCGTTTCCAAAGGAAAATGCACTGGATATCAGATTATTTTATTGTCATATTTCAATTTGCTAGCAAGACTTGCATAACTTCCATCCATGGTATAACCCAGTGTTTCCCAACCCTGTTCCTGGAGGCACACCAACAGTTCATGTTTTGGATGTCTCCCTCATCTGACCCATTAACTTCAGGTTTTGGAGTCTCTTCTAATGTTCTGATGAGTTGTTTCAGGTGTGTTTGATTAGGGAGAGGATGAAAATATGTACTGTTAGTGTGCCTTCAGGAACAGGGTTGGGAAACTCTGGTATAACCAATTGTTAAAAAACAGTGAGTTTCAAGCAGTGAGTTTCTCCGCAATGTTGTCTTTAGCTTTAAATTGTGTGATAACTTTTATACTCAACGGATTCTGACTTGTTATCAGTGAATCCCAACAATATAATTTCTCTATCTTAGCATCATAGCTGTGGTCTGCTGGAGTTTTACATCCATGATTTTAAAACATTGGGTGTCATTCACTAACCACAGTCATTCACTAACTCACGCACAAACTTATGTGTAAAATCTGCAGACAGAGATTTTCATGAATATATCCTGATTTATCAACACTTTCATAGAAAAAAACTCTAAACGTACAAAAACATTCAAGAACAACTTCTACATGTACGCAATAATCATGTACGCCTGGGCCCTAATAAAGATGAATAAAGATCCCTACATATAATTAGATAAGTTATTTATTTAAAAGCAACTAGAAATTAAAAATGTGTATATATATATATATATATATTAGAGGTTGCACTGACTAGTCCACTAATCGACTAGCTGACTTTAATGCTCTGCAATGACGCTTCTTGATTGACGTCGATTAGTCGTGCTGCACAGATCACACGGTTTGACCTGAAATACATGGCAGCTTTACACACAGCTCACTGAATGAAACTGCCCTCAGATTATTTACAGTCATTTTTTTAAATGTTATTTTTCTTAAGTCAGTGTCAAAGATTCACGTGAACTTTAAATCGTTAAACAGATCCAAGTTAGATCGCTTCATGCTAATACCCAACAGCAGATGCTAGCCAATCACGTTTACGGAACCCTGGAAAAGTAATTGGATTGGCTGTTGCCCTCTGCAAAGTGTAGACGCGGACATATTTTGTGAATGAACTTTGAAGCAGGCAGAAACTGTGAAGTGCGCAGCCGCGGAGGTGTGACAAGTTTCACAGCGTGTGTAAACATTATACCCAGTATACGTGGTGAAGATGTGTCTAATGACCAAGATGAGCCAGTAACCGCAAAAATGGCCAACATGATCAGGATTTTGAGCAGCTTTCTAGCGTGCACGATCATAGCGGTAAATATGCATCTGAGGAAGTCTCTGAGAGTGTAATATGGTTTAACGCAACATTACAGCCTTTGTCTTTCGTACGTTATGTTATGAATAACTTCACATTTGCTACACGTATTATTTACTTCTGCACTAAAATATCTGTTATTGTTACATTCTTTCTAAAACGTGCAGTGATCAATGTGTTGACTGCATTGTTTAGCAGTAAAATTAGCCCGGGTGCTAATGTTGCATTATTAACGAAATGAACGTGTTGACCGTGGATTTGTTTTGCACTAAAATCAGTACTTCGTAATGTTGTATTGTTTTGCAACGTGTTATGAGCTGTCAAAGAGCATGTGAATATATTTTTCTTGCAAATAAATCACAAATTGTGGCGTGTTGAAAAAAACATCTTATTTTTTATTGACGTCAACGGCGACTAGTTGACGTCGACTCGACTTTTGATACCATAAAAGTTGACTTTCAAAAATCTGAAGTCGTTCAACCCCTAATATATATAAGGATGATGATTGTGTATCACCTTGTGTTTGGAGGCAACAGTGACTGCATCTTTAGAGAGCGTACAGATACATTTTCTGAGAGTTATATATGGCTATTTAGACTCCGATCATTTACATTTAGCAGATGCTTCTATCCAAAGCAACTTAGGCCCATGAACACACATCCAGAGCAGAGGGCTGCCCGGGGAGCAGTTGGGGGTTCTGTGCCATGCTCAAAAAAATTACCTTATTATTTGCTCCCCCCACAACAATCCCTGCTGGTACCGGGACTCAAAGCTGCGGCCTTTGGATCTCAAGTCCAACTCTCTTAATTAGACCACGGCTGTCACACAGATCACACTGAATGCAGTCTTTTTGGCTCCTTTTTAAAATAGTATTCTATTAGCATTGTGTTTTGTGTCGAGTTTATGTGCCCAGCGTGCATCTTGCATTCACTTGCAGTACCTCCCGTTTTGACAGTGCGCTCTGTGCTCCTGCAGTTGGAAAATTTCAACTGTGTGCAGAAAAATTGTCTGAGAATCAAGACTGTTGATACAGTGTGGTTGCCTAGTCCAGTGGTTTTCAATTTCAGTCTTTAGGACTCACTGCCCTGCACATTTTGCATGTCTCTCTTATTTTGACATACAAGGATCAGTTCAGGGATCTCTCTGTTAATGAGCTGATGATCTAAATTAGGTGTCCTAAGAAAGGACGACATACTGGCTGCATCCAAAATCGCATAGTTTCAGACTATATAGTACGCTAAAAACAGTATACGAGCCGAGTAGTATGTCTGAATTCATTGAAATCAAAAAACATAATGCGAGTAAGTGCCTGGATAACTTACTTCCGGCGAGATTCTGAGGTGCGCATCCATGATGCACCATGATAGAATTCATGAATGGGAGTGAAGCGATGTGATGATGACGAAATGACGGATGTAGTACGTCCGAATTTCATTCATACTACTCATATTCATACAGCACAGAACGTATTTTTCTAACGGTCAAGTGGTACATTTAAATTCAAATGCAGTACCTACTGAGTAGTAGGCGATTTCGGACACAAACACAGCATGTGCAAGGCGGGGGAGCACAAGAAATGAAACTGGGAACCACTGACATAGGCTAGCATCATAAAACGTGCTCTTTTGAAAAGTCTTTTCTAAAGTCAACTAAAAATGCAGTGCGTTTGACCTTGCGCTACCAGAGCTGAAATCAAGTTCCACATCCAACATCAAAACTTTCATTAGTATTAAAGTTCTTTTTCTTTTGTTTCTTGGCAATGCTATCTCGTCTTAATTCATGATTTGACTTCGTATAATTTTCTCTGGACAAGTGCCACTTTACGGAAAGTCCTTATATGGAGCTGCTGTGGGCGTGTATTATGCAAATTAGTAATCTAGTGCACAAGGACCAATCGGCAACCTCCCGCTCTCCCTCTGGAAGCTAATACGGAAGTAACTAAAACTGCAATTCATCAAAATTCCGCTAGTCCTGGCTCCATAATAGAGCAAGTTGTAATTGAGCCCACTGTTAGAATGGCCAACTTTACAGCAGAAAAAAAGGTGTTTACAGCCTGGTACAAAGAACCATTTTGGTTCATATAGCTATTATTACCCTCCATGACAACTGTGAGAGGGGTTAATATTTTTATAACTAATCCATTTCCTTTATAATAGGTTATATTAAGTTTGTATAATTAAGGGCGTGGCCACTTGAGTGACAGTTATGTCTCGCTGGTCTCCGTCACTTCACCTCAGCTGAATCCGGCAGATTAGCCACTGATCTCGGCATATTCAGCGTATTTTTGTTCTGTTTTATGTGGCTTTACACAGTCAGCTGCCTTTTAGACTTATTTCTCACAATTATCAGATGATATGGGATGCTGTGTGCACTTAATTGTGCTCACAAACCATTCACGTGGCCTCCGTTTCCCATGTGAGTAAAGTTATATGCT
Source organism: Danio aesculapii (assembly GCF_903798145.1). Lineage (NCBI taxonomy): Eukaryota > Metazoa > Chordata > Actinopteri > Cypriniformes > Danionidae > Danio > Danio aesculapii. Next base: position 45,930,477 of record NC_079457.1, read on the forward strand.
TGTATACCATCTCTATAAATGTATTTGTTTTATTTAAGATCATTTATCATTAATATTTTTCTTTAGACCCGTAAAGCCCTCCAGAATCTGACAGATTGATTAGCTGTAGGCTCTAGAACAGTCATCTGAAGCGTTGTCATACAGTGTTATGCTGGAGTTCATCAATAGTCTTGCATTTACTAACACAGACTATATCTGAAGTGTTTGGAAGTAATTCACATTTTCCTCCTGTAGAAAAACATCATAAGAACAATGCTTAGTGGCTCAATGTATTACTACAGTGTTTTTAAAAGTCTAAACACTTTATTGATATAGTGTACAGCCAAGCACATGTGGTCAGAACACAAACGAGTCGCAGGTAACAAAGTAAAGTCTGTCTGTCAGGTCTAAGCAAAGTGCCAGCAGGTGTCTGTAGCTCCGCTCACTCTCCGCCTCTTTGCCCTTGTTTGATATCCTGCCGTGGGTGCGATGACGTGCGAACAAAATGGCGACGGTTGGCCGCGCCTACTTGTAGCTTTTTTTGCAGTGTTGAGAAACCTATGGGTGACGTCACGGATACTACATCCATATATTTTACAGTCTATGACAAGGACGCTCCCTGAGAACAATGGGCTATATTATATTATATGTGACTGTTTTCAGTTTCATAAGGTTCCTTTTACAGCAATAGTGTTGTAATGTAATGTAATTACAAATAAATAGACTTTCATTTAGTTGTTCAAGCGTAAAACGAGATGAAAAATGTGTAAATGCTAGCGCTGTCACGATCAGCAGGCTAGCGCAGAAACTCCATTGAAAATACCCTGGTGAACTAAACTCATATTTTAAGGACATGGCGAGGGGAAATTGAGTTTAATGCAGTGCTTCTTGTACAGTCTGGGACCCACTTCAAATCGTATATCTATCATGCAGTGAAGAACACTGATTTTTAAAGAAATCAGACCTTAAACATGGTGATTTTATAATGGAAAGACAGTTCAACGGAAGCCATGGGTCTGTGTGTATATACCCCATTCAAACTCAATGACAAAAAAACGAGTTTACGCACACACATAGATTGTTTTTAGCTAGAAGTAACTCTTGACTAAATAAGGAGATTTTGGCGTGTGTACTGATTTATGTGTCAAAATGAGACACTTAATGTTTAAGTGATGTTTAGGTGATGTGTGGCTCCAGCTTATTTCACACATTTCCCCATCGGTCCATTAGGAAGTGAGTGGCTCTAAAAGCTTCTGGACTTCCTCTGAATTTCCAATCTCTCAAACTGAAACCCGTGACAGATTTGGTTCAGAGTTTCAAGCAAGCTCACAGCCCAAACACTGAATGTGTGTGTGTGCCGCTCTCGTATTTTTGGGCAAGATTTGCACAGGAAATCAGAGCAGGAAACTCTCCTCTGTAATTACCCAACCACGAGATAAGGCCCACATTAGCTTGTTCTATCTCTCTCAGCATCTGTCCTCTCTTTCTCTCACTTTATTCCTTGCTTTTCACAGCTGAAGGGTGTGATCATGTGTTTTAGTCATATAACATAGGAATCAAAATGAACAATAAATTAATTTTGTTTTTAAGGTAACCCTCCAGTTGACTGTTCAAAACTGACCCTGGAACTGTTTTGTTTGTTTGGTAACTAAAATTTTGAACATTACCCCAACATTAGAATAAAGCAATCATTTTCTATGTTCATATTTTCATCAAAGTTGTACACATTTATGGTGCAACGGTTCTCATTTGGGTCAATTTTGACCTGATTCACACTTATATAGCTTTACTTTATATTCTTAGGAGATACAAAACACAGTAAACAATCTAAAAGCAATACAAATTTAATACAGAAATCTGTATTCAGAAATTAAAATCACAGCAAGAGGAATAAATATCGTTTCACGAGTTCACACTTGCAATAGTTTCAGAATAAAGCGTATTTGCCGTGCTGTCCGGGGAGAGGGCTCTGAGCTCGGGGAAGACACCCAAACTCCAGTTATTCCTCTTATCAGGAAACAGAGAGGAATTGGGATTCGAGCGAAGTATCTAGCCCGGCCCCAGAACGCTCCCCCCGGGATTGTAATGCTTAAGAGGTGAGGTGACGGGGTGGTGGAGGGATGCTGCAGTCGTAAGATGCTGCAGGTAAGACAGCTTTGGTATATATAGGGGTTTGGTCAAGAACTGATTGGATAATAGAATAATTGTCGATGACGTATTTGATACTGAAACTTCTGCGCGTGCTCCTCCCGAAATTTGTTTATCAAACATCACTTATCTACAATATTGTGAATCATGGATTTTAAGTGAATATGTAACGCTCACGAAACACACTAGTCAGATGGATCCAATTGCAAGTAAAATTTAATGAATAAATCAAGAATGCTCAGTGAGCAACCACAAAAAAAAAATCCAGCCTCGGAAGAGTCCAACAGAGTAACAGATCGAGGTTCCTGACAAAACAGAGAGACCATAAACAAGTGTAACGAACTGACAAGGAAGCACGTAACAACGCTTCTTAAATAGAAGCTAAGTGCCAACAGCTGGGCTGAAGCCAGATCAGCTGATCCTAGTGGTGAGTCACGTGATCACAACACGCAACAGAAATACAAAACCATCCCACGTGACATGACAGAAAGAGCGCATGCATCATCAACCGTGACAGAATATTGAAACAACATGAACATGTATCTTTAATGTTTTGGACTGTCTGGGTTTCTGTCGGAGTTTTCTGTGAAATGAAGGTGGTGATTTAACGGGTGAAGGAGATGTTTCTTGTGTTTTGTTGGCTATGGAAATGAAAATGAGATTGTTTTAACCCGTGTGCACCGTTCATATCTACTACCCTTCGGTTATGTTGGGGGTGAAAACATCCACTGAATTAAACTTCTATAAAAATGCATCAGATAATTATTTTTTTCATATTGTTTTTGCATGAATCTGGTAATTAATCTCAGTTCTGATCAAAACTACTAAATTGTTTAGAAAATGACAGGATTTTAACTCTTTAATTTCCAAATTCATAAATGATGTCACTCTATTGGTGAAAAAACACACACAAAATGATGCTTTTTTTGCACAGGCCTATCTAAACGGTTAATGCTGCTAACTGATGATCAACAGTGAAGATTACAAATTTTACCTCTTCCCAACAGGGAAAGCCACCAACAATAAAAACCATATGATTATATGCTGTCATGGTTTTGCAATCAATAAAAAGTGGTTATAATAGAATAATGAAAGGGGCAAAAACAGCCACCAGTAAATTGGATTAAAATCAATCAAAAACATCATATAAAAGGCAACGTTGTTTCACATGTCTAAGATTTTGATAAAAGGTATTAAAAAAAATCCAGTCCACAATTACTTTTTTATTGAAAATACGTCATTTTGTGTGTTTTTTTACCAAATCAGTGACATCATTTATGATTTTTTAAATTAAAGAGTCAAAATCCTGTCACTTTCTAAACAACTTAGTAGTTTAGATCAGGAAAAAATGTGAAAAAAAAATTATCTGATGCATTTTTACAGCTGTTTAATTTAGTGGATGTTTTTATCCCTAACATTTTTTTCGAAGCATTTTATCAAAATATGTGTCAAAAAAGATTTGTCACCAGAAATCATTCTGCTAGCTGAAACACAGAAAAAAAGTTATGGGCAAATTAAGACTCAAAATTGGACCCCAAAATGGAAGTTAAAATAGATGTCTTTCTTAGAAGGTAAAATAGATGAAGAAAGTGAAATAAGAAGGCATCTCCTCTGAATACGGTGTGCTGCATCACAAAAAAGGATGATTACAATTATTAATTGTATTTGCTCCAGAGAATACTAGACGAATGGTTAAGGACAGTGAAGGAAATCTATGCAATAGAGAAAAATGTGATAGAGAATAGAGAATAGGGAAACGTGTGTTTGATGAGTAATGGGAAGTTTTAACAAAATAACTAGGTAAGATATGAGGAAGAAATTACCCACTTTTTTCCTTTCTCCCAAAAGAGTTTGTCTGGTAACCTTTTTTTCCCATTTATTCATTTTTTAATAAAAAACATTAAAGTAATGAAATGGCCTGCATAGAGCCCAGACCTGAATGTTGAGTTCAAGGATTTTCTGCTTTTATTTTATATTTCTTTGGTCCTCCGTCTTATTTTCTTAGTGTTTCCCATCTTTGTACTTTAAAATGCAATTGGTGCAATACAATATTGTACAAGACATAATTCTGTTTTATGTGCACTGTAGTACATTGGATGATGGGTAAACAAAAAAAGTAAAAAAAAAACTATAAATGGCCACACTTTAATATAATGTACAATTCACACTACTAACAAACCATTAACCAAGACTTTAGCTCAATTATTTACTAATTAGCTGCTTATTATTAGCTAGTAAGAAGTAGTTGGGTTTAGGGGCTATAGGGTTAGGGATGTAAAATAAGATCATACTTTATAAGCGCTAATAAACAGTAGATATCTTAATATAGGTAGGTAATAAGCCAGCAGCAAATGAATGGTAACTTAATATAAAGTGTTACTCAATAAATAATCACATGTGGAAAATAATAACCCAATTTTGGGTTTATGCAAATTTGACCGAACATTAGGTAACAGTAACCCAACATATTTTAGAGTGTATAGAACTGTAGTTGAATGCTTAGTTCTAAAGTTATAATTGAGGTATTTATTTATTTATAAATGTATACATTGATTGATATATTTGATTGATTGATTGATTGATTGATTGATTGATTGATTGATTGATTGATTGATTGATTGATTCTTATTTGAAGTGTTACAGTCAAACATTGCGGTCATACCGTAAAGCATGTGTCAGTGATGATTTTCAGAATGGAAACAGCAACAGCATCAAGCTTGAGAAAGCACAAAGAGAATCTCGTTTAATTTATGTGGCACGTGGGCTGGGATGGCAGTGATGCATGGTTTGGTTCAGCAATTGATAAAAGAGAGGAAATTTCTTGGAAACGTTCAACATAGCAGATATGGAAGCAATACATCACCTATTTACCAACACATAAATGACTAATAAACCATGTGATTCCATGTGATCCAGTGAGCAAACATACCAAATAATGTCTATAAGAAGAGATTGTGAAAGACTTTTAGTTGATTGAAAATTTGTTTGTTTTTTCAATTCATCTTTATTTCTATAATGTGTTTTAACAATGTAGTCTGTGTCAAAGCAGCTTAGACCCTGTCCACACCAACACAGGTATTTTCAAACCACGCTTTTCTCTACGCGGTTTCGATGTTTGTTCACCGGAAAATCGGGTGACTACAACTGAAACTTTCCAAAAACTCCAGCCAGAGTGGAGATATTCCAAAATCCGGACACGGTGTGGTCATGTGGACACTACAACCAGAGTTTTCTCCTTTCTGATTGGCCAACATGGCTGGGCTCACGCCAAATGTAGAAGACGTAAATGAGGTAAATTGTGCATGTTTGCGGAAAATGCATTGAATATTTCATGTCGTTCGCACTGCAGGACAGCAATCCGCCTCTGTTCTCACATTCCATTGACTTCTATGCACTTTTACTACCGAAAAAGTGTCATTATCGCGCCCTGTTGGTTTGGCATGCATCACAGTGCATTTTGGCTTTTTCGTGTCGATGGATATTTTTTCAACACAGGCTCATTCTGAAAATGTTGTCCCGAGGATGTTTCTGAAGACTGCGAATTATTTAGCCGGTGGTACGTATGGCTGCATTTCATTTTTTTTTACAAACGCTGCGGGGCGGTATGACGCTGTTCCTTTTAGCGCTTACCGGCTGACCGCTTACCTTCGTGTGGAGGGCTTTACCGCCGCAACCAGTTTGTCCTGTACGTCAGCGCACTTGAGACGCAGTGAGGAACTGACCACGACGACAACTGGGTTCGAGTGCGGGGAAGGGCGGGTCCAGAAATCAGGTAAGACAAAAACAGAATCCAAGAAATAAAGTGAAGAAGTTCATAACAGGGTGAGAATGTGGTAAAATTCGAAAACGTGGTAAAAAATTAGACGAGGGCTTTTCTTTTTCTGGACGGCTTTTGTAAATTGTTGGTTGGGTTTAGGGCGGGCGGGTCAATCTGTAAAATTGGTTGGGTCGGGGAAGGAGGAAGGTGGGTCGGTTAACCGATTAGCCGGTCGCCCAGTCAATCATTCAGCCAGTCGGACAGACAGACGTTCGTTCGACAGCGGCCTCTGGTGGGTTTACGCGAGAACAGCGCGGGCGCGAACAGCACTCACGGGAGACATCTGAGAAGCAAAAAAGTGCACACAGTGGCCTCTCGCGGATTCGCGAAAACCAAAAACTGCAAAAATACGTACCTTCTGCGATGTATTTCGCGGTCTCCAGAAACGTCCTCGGGACTATGTTTTCAGAATGAGCCTGGGTTGATTTTTTTTCACATGAAAATGGGGTACACTCTGTTTATAAAAGTACCTGTGTATGTGTGGACATGGTCTTAACTTAGTTAAAGTTCTAGTAAATTTAAACTGCTTCAGTTCAGTTGTCACAGCTGTAATTCAGTTTACAACCACAAATCAGAAAAGGTTAGGATAAGTATGAAATACACACATTTCTAAATTGACTTTCACTTGTATTTCATTGCAGACAACACAACAAACATTATTTAATGTGTTAATTTTTTCTCAGAATTTTTTTTTTTTTTTTTTTCAAAATAAACATATTCCAATTTTGATTCTTGCAACACATTTCAAAAACTGTTGTAACAGTAAAGCATTTACCACTTTGTAATGTTGCCGTTCCTTTTCACTTAAAAGACGTGTATGGACTGAAGACACCAAGTGATTTCAGGTGTAATTTTGTCCTATTCTTCCTGCAAACAAGTTTTAAGGTGGGCAACAGTACGAGGTCTTTTTGTCCCATTTTGCGCTTCAAAATGCGCCATACATTCTCTCTTGGAGATGGGTCAGGACTACAGGCAGGCCAGTCAATTACCTGCATCATCTTCCTCCGCAGCCAGGACTTTGTAACATTTGCAGAAAGTGGTTTTGCATTTTAAAATATGCATGGACATCCAAGGAAAAGAAGGCAGCATATTGTGCTCCAAAATCTCTATGTACTTTTCAGCATTATTGGTGCATCACAGAGGTGCAAGTTACCTTTGCCAAGGGCTCTAATACAAGCCCATACCATGACAGACCCTGGCTTTTAGACTTGTTGCTGGAAAGAGTCTGGATGAACCTTTTCTTCTTTGGTCAAGAGCATCCATTTCTCTCAAAAAATAGCTGAAATATTGATTCAGCTGACCACAGTACATGGTTCTACTGTGTGATAGTCCATCCCAGATGCCTTCGAGCCCAGAGAAGTTGACGGCGCTTCTGGACACTGTAACATAGGGCTTCATATTGGTGCAGTACAGTTTTAACTGGCATTTGTTGATGTAACTACATACTGTGGTACTCGTCAAAGGTTTGCCGCAGTAGTCCCGAGCCCATCTTTTAATGATGTTATGCACTGCTGAAGGTGAATATCCAAATGTCTTCCTATCTTCCTTTTAAGTAACTTTGTTTTTAAACATTTCAATAATATTCTCACATTTTTGATGGTATACTAGCGATCCTCGACCCATATTTGGTCCTATTTTTGTCAATCACCTGTTGACTTCCCCTGTTTCAAATCACATATGTTTTAACCAATTTACCTGATAACCTAAACTGCTCCTGTGTTGCAAGAACCAAAATTGGAATACATGTTTATTTTGAGAAAAACAAAACAATAAAAATCATGAGGAACACATTAAACAACGCTTGCTGTATTGTCTGCAATGAAATACAAGTCAAAGTAAATGTAGAGATCACTACTTTCTTTTTGTTTGCGTTTTCCATACTTTTTCTAGTTTAGGGTTGTAGTTCAGTTCAGTTCAATGCGAATGTCACTGCTTAAAATCAGGAAAGTATAAAAACTCCAGGTCATCAAAAATCATTCCAAACATGGCAGTTTAAAAGTTCAATAGATGCCTTATTAAGATGTATTTAACTTGTCTTTAATTCAAACTCACATATTTCCAGCAGAGTTTAACCAATTCACTAAACCGGGGCATTCACTTTTCCTTCTCTGGACACCGATCTGGCTCTTAGTTCAGCCTGATTAGAAAGCAATTTAAGAACAATTATAGGAAAGAGAAACAGATAGAGATCTCAGAATAATCCTGCTGAGCACAATTGGCTTTCCAGGGGCTTTTAAATGGTTCTACTTAAAACACAGGTCTTTTTATGAATTTTAGACATATTCTTAAAAGCAACAACAAAAACATGAGTAACACTTGAGTTACTTGAAGGGGTGTTCATAAGATGTCATAAAACATTTATGATGATGACATGACGTGTCATGAGCGTGAATGAGATTTTATGCATGCTTATGACAAACAATTTACAACCAATTTGACAACCAATTTACTAAGTGTCATTTACTCAGTTATGCCATTTTAAATGCAAAGATACATTGTTGTTGTTTTTTAAGTTAACACATATTCCAGTTTTGGTTCTTGCAACAGTAAAGCATTTACCACGTTGTAATGATGCCATTCTTTTTCACTTAAATGACGTTAAGGGACTGAAGACACAAAGTGATGAACTGTTTCAGGTGTAATTTTGCCCCATTCAGACAAGTCTTAAGGTGGGCAACAGTACAAAGGCTTCATTGTAGCATTTTGCGCTTCAAAACCATAGACTGTAAAATATATGGACGTAGTATCCATGACGTCACCCATAGGTTTCTGAACACTGCAAAAGAAGCTACAAGTAGGCGCGGCCAACCGTCGCCATTTTGTTCGCACGTCATCGCACCCACGGCGGGATACCAAACAAGGGCAAAGAGGCGGAGAGTGAGCGGAGCTACAGACACCTGCTGGCACTTTGCTTAGACCTGGCAGACAGACTTTACTTTGGGAGAAACACTTAATACTCTATTACCTGCGACTCGTTTGTGTTCTGACCACATGTGCTTGGCTGTACACTATATCAATAAAGTGTTTAGACTTTTAAAAACACTGTAGAAATACATTGAGCCACTAAACATTGTTCTTATGACGTTTTTCTACAGGAGGAAAATGCGAATTACTTCCAAACACTTCAGATATAGTGTGTGTTAGTAAATGCAAGACTATTGATAAAATCCAGCATAACACTGTATGACAACGCTTCAGATGACTGTTCTAGAGCCTACAGCTAATCAATCTGTCTGATTCTGGAGTGCTTTACGGGTCTAAAGAAAAATATTAATGATAAATGATCTTAAATAAAACAAATACACTTATAGAGATGGTATACAAGTATATAACTTTACTCACATGGGAAACGGAGGCCACGTGAATGGTTTGTGAGCACAATTAAGTGCACACAGCATCCCATATCATCTGATAATTGTAAGAAATAAACCCAAAAGGCAGCTGACTGTGTAAAGCCACATAAAACAGAACAAAAATATGACGAATATGCTGAGATCAGTGGCTAATCTGCCGGATTCAGCTGAGGTGAAGTGACGGCGACCAGCGAGACCTAGCTGTCACTCAAGTAGCCACGCCCTTAATTATACAAACTTAATATAACCTAATATAAAGGAAATGGATGAGTTATAAAACAATTCACCCCCCTCACAGTTGTCATGGAGGGTAATAATAACTATATGAACCAAAATCGTTCTTTGTACCAGGCTGTAAACACCTTTTTTTCTGCTGTAAAGTTGGCCATTCTAACAGTGGGCTCAATTACAACTTGCTCTATTATGGAGCCAGGACTAGCGGAATTTTGATGAATTGCAGTTTCAGTTACTTCCGTATTGGCTTCCCGAGGGAGAGCGGGAGGTTGCCGCTTGTTCAAAATGCGCCACACATTCTCTATTGGAGACAGTAAATTGGTTGTCATAAGCATGCATAAAATCTCATTCACGCTCATGACACGTCATGATTCATATTGGCTGGGTTGGTGTTGTATACTACGGTACAAAAGCCCTGTTATAAACTGCCAAAACTTTTCCCTGCTATTTTACACTCCTATTTCTCCTGTATTATTTCTTATACATTATATTATTACTAAAATGTCAATAAAAGTCACTTTGTTAAACTGTAGAGTTGAATTTTCAGCATCTGAAGTCGACAGCAGAGATCCACATTTCCAAATAAATGGAAAACACAAAATACGAAAACTGTTTACAGATACTTTTTACAGTCCAGATTTATATGCCTGGTTCTGCTGCCAGACATCACTTTTTGGGAAAAAAAAAACTTTATTTATATTCCCTGTTGGTGACCTATTTTTAATAAATGACTAAAGATGGTTTCATCAACACGTATACTCTAACAATACTACTATTGCTATTAATTCTTTACCTGATTGTACTTCATCTGTCCCATTTGTTAATGTCTATAAAAAATTTGTTCCAGCTGCAACCCATCACTGGGAAAAAGAAAGGAAGGGCATCCATTGCGTAAAACATGTGCTGGATAAGTTGGCGATTCATTCCGTTGTGGCGACCCCAGATTAATAAAGGGACTAAGCCGAAAAGAAAATGAATGAATGAATGAATGAATGAATTCCTTTCTTCAGTTGAACACAATCAGAATCAGAATCAGAAAGAGCTTTATTGCCAGGTATGTTCACACATACGAGGAATTTGTTTTGGTGACAGAGCTTCTACAGTGCAACAGGATTACAAAGACAGGACAAAAAACAAATAATAAATATATTTAAAAAAAATAGAAGTAGTGAATGCAAATATACAGATTGACAAGTGTATGTACATGTTTATTACTATATACAACATTATATGTGCAGCTGTTATGTGCAAATTGGCATGTAAAGTGTGTGGTTAAATAAGTGTATATGTGTATAAAAGTGTATAGCAAGTAGTGATGTTGGTTCCGCAATTATCATCAAGTGTTCATGAGATGGATTGCCTGAGGGAAGAAACTGTTTCTGTGTCGGGCTGTTCTGGTGCGCAGTGCTCTGTAGCGTCGACCAGAAGGTAAACGTTCAAAGAGGCAGTGTGCTGGGTGTGAGGGGTCCAGAGTGATTTTGGCAGCCCTTCTGCTCGCTCTGGATAAGTACAGTTCTTGGGGAGTAGGAAGGGTTGTACCAGTGATTCGCTCAGCAGTCCGAACAAAAGAAGATATTTTGAAGAAAGTTGAAAAGCATTGACTTTCAAAACCAAACACTATGAAAGTCACTGGTTACAGGTTTCCAACATTTTTAAAAGTATCTTCTTTTGTGTTCAACAGAAGAAAGAATCACATAAAGGATTAGTGTGAGTAAATGATCATAAATGGTCATTTTTGAGTGAACTATCCCTTTAATTTGAGTCCCACAAGAAAAGTCCAGTTGTGGCATTTGTGTAAATGTGTCTGCAGTGCTAAAAACTAGATTTTATTTTCTCGATAGACATCAAAGGCCGTGCTTTCCCTATCAGATCTTTAATATCCCTCAAATTTACAGCACGTCAATGATGCAGAGTCCTTAATGCACTCTGCGACGGACAAAATGAATGTGTGTCAGGCTCCGACTTTATGAAGCATCTTTTTTCATTTGGACTAGTTCAATCCAATATACCAGCAGGACTTTTAAACGGTCACCGGTGGTATTTGCTTATAAAATCCCTTGTGTGCAGTCATTACTTAGGGCTACACACACACTCCATCCCCACCGAAAGCATTTAAGCGAGAGAAAAATCACATTTCATTTACAAAACCAATAAACAACCCCTTGACTTCCCCAGCAGCGGTTTCCATTTGATCCACAAACAAACAAATAAATAAAAAAATGAGTGAATAAATAAAGAGAAGTAAGAGGAGCAGATGAGGGGTGCGGGGAGGGAGCTCGGGGAACGTCTTTGTTGTGATTCGTGTCCCAGATGGATGGCTCTTACACAGCCGTGTATTTATTTTTCCGGGGAGCTACGTGGGAAGATTTGTTATTCCCTGGCGTTCCCTAGTTTTTCACATTGCTCTACATCCCGGGCTCCATATTTCATCCGTACACCCCCAATTCCCAAACAGATTTATTTACAAGCTATATTCAACCCCTCCCAACCACCCCCACCTCCTTGTTTGCTGTTTCTTTTTTTGTTATCATCTCTCTCTCAATCGTATGCGCAGGTTTCTTCTCGGTGTACTCCGTTTCTGTAGCTGGACGACATGAGAGTTTCTGTTTGTGTGTGGTGGAGATTTCATATAACGCTCTTGAAAAATGTGACTGCAACAATATTTTGGCTAAACAAATAAACTAAATAAATGAACAAACAAACAATCATACAAATAAATTACTAAAAACAAATAAATAAACAAACAAATAAATAAAAGAATGAAAAAACAAACAAGCTAATAAAAAACAAATGAACAAAGGAATAATCAAATAAATGATAAATAAATAAAAGAATAAACAAATAATCAAATGAATAAAGAAAAACAAATTAACAAAAAACAATTAAATAAATGAACAAAATAAATAAATGAACAAACAAACTAATCAAATAAATAAATAAACAAGGAAACTAAACAAATGAATGAACAAACAAACAAGCAAATATACAAACAGACAATCAGATAAATAATTAATAAATAAAAAACAAACAAATAATCAAATAAATAAGCAAATCATTGAATAAATAAATAACAATAATAAAACAATATAATAAAAATAATATGTCAAACAAATGAACAAACAAACTAAATAAATGAACAAACAAACAAACAATTATGCAAATAAATAAATAAAAAAGCAAATAAACGACAAACTAAATAAATAAACAAAATGAACAAAGAAAATAAACAAACAATAGATAAATGATTGAAAAAACAAAAGAGCAAATAAGCAAATAATCAAATAAATGGATAAATAAATAAACAAATAAATGAACAAACACATAAACGAACAAATAAATAAAAAACAACTGAGCAAACAATCAAACAAACAAACAAACTAAATAAATAAATGAACAAACAAATAATCAAACAAACAAATAAATAAACAAACAAATGAACAAACAAATAAATAAACAGAAAATAATGAACAAAGAAAATAAGCAAAGTAACAAATTAACAAACAAACTAGTAAATGAACAAATAAATACAAACAAATAAAAATCAAATAAATAAACCAACCAATTAAATACATGAACAAACAAATAATCAAACAAATAAATTAAAAAACAATTCAACAAATGAATTATTAAATAAATAAAAACAAATAAATGAACAAACCAATAAATTAATAACAAACAACTAAATGAACAAAGAAAAAATAAACAAAAGATGAACAAAGACAATCAAACAAATAAATAAATGAACAATCAAATAAACAAACATTTGAACAAATAAATAAATAAATAAATAAAAACAAATAAATTAACAAACAAACAAATAAATGAAACAACTGAACAAACAATCAAATAAACAAACAACTGAATAAATACATCAACAAAAACATAACTAACCAAACAAACAAATAAAGGGGCGGCACGGTGGCTCAGTGGGTAGCGCTGGTTAAAGTCCCGGCTGGGTCAGTTGGCATTTCTGTGTGAAGTTTGCATGTTCTCCCCATGTTGGAATAGGTTTCCTCCAGGTGCTCCAGTTTCCCCCACAGTCCAAAGACATGCGGTACAGGTGAATCGAATAAACTAAATTGTCTGTAGTGTGTGAATGAGTGTGTATGGGTGTTTCCCAGTAGTGGGTTGCAGCCGAAAGGGCATCCTCTCCGTAAAACATATGCCGGAATAGTTGGCGGTTCATTGTGTTGTTGCGACCTCTAATAAATAAGGGACTAAGCCAAAGGAGAATGAATGAATGAATGAATGAATGAATGAATGAATGAATGAAAATGAATGTGGCGACCCCTGATAAATAAGGGACTAAGCTGAAAGAAAATGAATGAATGAACAAATAAATAACCAAACAAATAAATGAATGAATAAACGAATAATCTAGTAAATATAAAACTAAATAAACAAACAAATAGCTTTTTTTAATATTGTGGCAGTTTCATTGTGAAATATCAAGTTAACTGCACTAAAAACATATTTTATGTTGGTCAGAAAGAGGCTGTAAACATTACACTGTCTATTTATCACCACTGATGGCCAATGAGTATCAATAAAAAGTTTTAAAAATAACTTATTACCTACTCTAAAACTTAAAACCCAGACCATAACATACAACAAATGGGGAAATGTGATTAAACATGATCATTGCTGAGGTTAAATGTGTTATTTGAGCTGTGTCTACATGTTACATCAGAAAAGCCTCACATAAACGCTCCTACACTGTAAAAAAATCCTGGTTGCATTACATTTTAAGCTGAATCAACTTTACCTTATGAGTTCATTGAACTTATATTATGTTAAACTGACTTAAAACAACTTGCACAGCTTATAAAATTAAGTTAGAACATGATTAACTTAGTTTAATTAGTTACTAGAAACTAAAAACATATGTTGGCATGACAAATTTATTACAGTGTAGAAAAAAAGAGGTAGCAGAGCTGTCAGGGGTGGTCACTTTTTAAATTTTGGTAACTTAAAGGTAGATTTTAGTACCTAAAACCACCAAAACTTACACTAGTCTACTGTTTACAGACTAATATTTACCTTTAAAGTATTAATATGGACCCTTTGGGTTAAAATGTGCACATTTACATGCAAGTGTGTACACAAGAGCAACCAAGATGAATATGTACAATATGAATGTAATATTAATTTATTCATTTTCCTTTGGCTTAGTCCCTTTATTCATAAGGGGTCACCACAGCGGAATGAACCGCCAGTTTATCCAGCATGTGTTTTACCCTTGCATCTGCAACCAAGTACTGGGAAACACCCATATACTCTCATTCACACACATTCACTACGGCCAATTTAGTTTATTCAATTCACTTATAGCGCATGTGTTTGGACTGTGGGGGAAACCGGAGCACCTGGAGAAAACACGGGGAGAACATGCAAACTCCAGCGAACATCTTGTTTTGAGGTGACAGTGCTAACCACTGAGGCACCGTGTCACCCCATGAATGTAACAATAAAATAATATAATGTATAATACTGAGTGTGCCTCACACATGTGAGTGGGTTTGACAAACCACCGGTAGAAAACCCACTCTTTTTGACACTTTTTTCTTTAAGATTTATATTTGGTCTTTTTATTAGATAGGACAGTATTTAGACAGGAAGGGAAGTTGGAGAGAGGGAGGGTAGGGTAGGGAAATGTCCTCCAGCCGGGATTCGAACTCGGGACGCCCTGATGTGCTACTGTACCATATGTCGACGCGCTAACCACTAGGCTATTGCACCAACCTTTCTCTGAAACTTTAACTGGTATTTGCACCAGTTTTTGCACCAGACACTTTCTTAGGTCACACTTTATTTTGATGGTCCGTTTGTGGAATTTAATTTACATAGCATCTACATCTAATTCTCATTAGAGTTTAAGAAGACTGTTAGGTTGGGGTCAGGGTTGAGGTTAGTGTAAGTTGACATGTACAAAGTTTCACATAGTCAGTTAAAGTGTCTGTTTAGCAGCAGTATCAACAGAAATTAAGCAGACAGTCTACTAACGCGCCATTCGCACAGGGCTTCTGCGTCAACGCTTGACAGAAGGTGTGTCTGAATTTGGGGCTGATCGATTGTCATGGCAGCGTCAGCCAATAAAATGAGTCCGCAATCGACTACTGTCTGAGCTGGGGTATTTGCATTCAGCGATCTGATTGGCTGACGCTTCCGTTGGCGCTTAAAAAGGTGAGAAAGCCACAACTTCTGCAGTGAGCAATGCCACTGAAGCGGTGCCAACAGACCCACAATGCAGATCGACAAAGCCTGACGTCACCCATTCAAAGTGAATAGGAAGCGTTGATGCTGACGTCCCATGTGAATGGGGTGTAATACTCAAATGGACTATCAAAAAATAGTGTTACCCTTTCTTACAATCACTCCACCTCAAACAAAAGTTAAATGAAGTGTGCTTATTATGATTTTGATATAAACATTGCAAAATTGTTCATATTTAAATATGCTAACATTCATTTTTACGGTGTTCACGAATCAGGCACTGTGGTGAAAGAGTTACCATTATTTCCCCAGTAAGTCTCATTGAGATTTAAAATCTCTTTTACAAGAGAGACCATACAGGTAATAGCCATACAGTAAAACACTTTTACAATACATAAACACCACATAACATTTCATCAGTCCTCTCAACAAAAACAATCACATGCTTCCAACACCACACTCTTTATAAAGCCTTTAAATTCCCTGAAAGATATTTAGTTTGAAGTCCTTTTGCAAAGTATTCCATGCCAAAGGTGCACAATACTAATATTGCTGTGCAAGGAACGGTGCGGAAGGGAGCAAGAAAGGGAATATAAAAAATCACTGGCGTTTTACTGCAGGCAGTGTTTCTGTATTTCAGCTGAAAACTGTAGCCTATGTATGTGGGTCAAAGACGAGACGTCCCGTTTTACTGTCTGCATCAAATTCAATTAACAACAGTGATTTGATATACAGTACACAGGAAGCGTAATAAATGCAAGCAAAGTGTCTAAAGTAATACAGTAAGCTTTCATTAGTTGTTAAGTGTGTATTTACTAATGTGATCTGATGAAGAACAATACATTTACACCCTTTATTAATCATAGTTCATCATTTACTAATGCATTATTAAAATTAACTTCATGCTTGTTATAATATTAGTTACTGCACCATGAGTTAACAATAATAATCTAACAATGAACTAACTAGGGAGAGCGGGGAGAACCTGTTTATTGATTAATTCATTTTCTTTTCAGCCTAGTCCCTTTGTTAATCAGGGGTTGCCACAGTGGAATGAACCGCCGACTTATCCAGCATATGTTTTACGCAGCGGATGACCTTCCAATTGCAACCCAGTACTGGGAAACACCCAAACACACTCATTCATCCACATACGGACAATTTAGCTTATTCAATTCACCTGAGCGCATGTCTGTAAACTGTGGGAGGAAACCGGAGCACCCGGAGGAAACCCACACCAACATGGGGAGAACACGTAAACTCCACATAGAAATGACAACTGGCTCAGTCGGGACTTAAATCAGGGACCTTCTTGCTGTGAGGGCACAGTGCTAACCACTGAGCCACCATGTCGCCATATTTCCTAATATTCTTTCATTTTCTTTTCAGCTTAGTCCCTTTATTAATCTGGGGTAGCCACTGCAGAATTAACCGCCAACTGATCCAGTGCATGTTTTACTGCCCTTCCAGCTGCAACCCCTCACTGGGAAATTTACTAATATATAAGTTCCTATTATAGAAACTCGCATTTTTTAAATTCATATTATTAGTGATTATTTTTTCGACTGGCTACAGAACAAAACGCTGTTGTCCAGTTGCCTAATTAGGTTATTTATTTATTTAATTTATTATTTGTTTGTTCATTTATTTATTTGATTGATTGTTCAATTGTTTCTTATACTTATTTTTTTGTTTGTTTGTTTGTTAATTTATTTATTTGATTGATTGTTCAATTGTTTATTTTACTTATTTTTTTGTTTGTTTGTTTGTTCATTTATTCGTTTATTTGTTTGCATGTTTGTTAAGCCAAAATATTGTTGCAAACACTAAATAAATTAGGTTATTAGATATTAGCTATTATGTTGAATCGAATAGAATTTTTTTGACAGATTTTTGAAATAAAACCGTCTAGGATAAAAACAAAATAAAGCCCTGGGCTTGGTTCCATTGTGGTCCTCGCTGTTAAAAAACAAAGTATGGCTGCAAATTACAATTAACGCCTAAAACAAACAGTACCTCCACATTTAAAACAGGAACGCGATTATTCACAATACAATAACATACAAAAAACATCATCATCCACCATGCAAACTAACTATCCTCATCAAACAACCACCTTTTGATTGCTTTTTTGAACCTCAAGTCTTTTATTTCCTTGGTCGATTTTGGTCATTTGTTCCTCATGATTGCACTTGTATATAAAAACCTATTTTCCCCACTACACTTCTATATTTAAATAAACAAATAATAAAATCCCAACCCCTATATGAAGGCTGTTGCCCCACCATTTGAAAATAGTTCACCAAATAACTAGGAACAACATTGATAAACATTCTACGTATCATTAAAAACACACTCTTTTATTAACAGTTAACATGCCAAATTCTTTAAAAAACTTTTTAAAATGTGTTGAAAATATTTCTTAGTTAAAATGACTATGGGGCAACATGGTGGCTCAGTGGTTAACTCTGTTGCCTGCTGGTTCGAGCTACGGCTGGGCCAGTTGGCATTTCTGCATGGGTTTCCTCTGGGTGCTCCGGTTTCCCACACAATCCAAAGAGATGTTGTACAGATGAATTGAATAAGCTAAACTGGCCATAGTGTATGTGTGTAAATTGGTGTGTATGGATGTTTCCCTGTACTGGGTTGCAACTGGAAGGGCATCCGCTGTGTAAAACTTATGCTGGAATAGTTGGTGGTTCATTCCGCTGTGTTGACCCCTGATTAATAAAGGGACTAAGCCGAAGAATGAATGAATGAATAAATAAAATGACTACTTTTCATATATTTATATACACATATATACACACACATATATATATATATATACACTAAATTAAATAATGTGGCCTTCAGCTATGTGTATTATATAATTCTTGGCTAGTAAATTAATAAACATCTTATTATAACTCGCTCTGAATAAGGCTCATTTGAAAGAAGTGACGGTGCTTTATTGGTGAAAACACTTCACAATAAATGACGCGAGCTTATATGTTGTGCGTGTGAAAAATATTGTGTATGAGAGAAAAAGGCTCGTGTGTATCTATATAACTAATGATTTTGCATTATACGGAAATATCAAACCACAGCCTGCGCTAGGCCTCGGCCTGAATGCCTTACCAACATCATACCAACATTAATCAGACATGATGGAGGACGAGGACTTGCACACATTGCTCATTCATGTGTGTGTGCGTGTGTGTTTGTGTTTCTGTATGTCTCCACCCCCCTTTCCAAAACAGCTACTTCTTCTATCACTTTGGCACAGGCTTTATCGAGTCCAATAAACGCGTAGCGTTGAACAAACAATAACATATTTTCAAAAATATATTAAAAGTATGAACGAGGACAGCTTTTCAATCTTGGATTTGAATAATGAGGAGGGCTTGTCTATTAATACCGCTGATTTTCGCTGTGCCGTCATCTTAACTTTTCCAAAGAGAAAACGAGTTGGAAACACAAGTATAATGGAACAGCCCGCATTCGTGCGTTTTTGGTGAGGAATGGAGCAAACCATTTGTATTTGTAGGGGGGAGAAAGGAATGCATTCCGACTCTAATATATCAAGGCTAAATGGCCTTGTCTTTGAGTAAGGGGTGAGAAAATCTCTCTTCCTCTGTTCCTCCGCAGTTATCTAAGAGGAGATATCTGTAATTTTCTAGTTCAAAAGGTTTCCCTCTAAATCACCAGATTACCAGCCAGCAGGTTTAAAACAAACGGAGAAAAATAAATATGAAAGAACTATCTGACACCAACTGTACGTGCTAACAACAAGCCTAAAGAGCTAAGCACTAATGTGTTCATTATTATGAAATATTAATATTAACTTTCACATGCTGGTTTTCTAAGAATGTCATTACTTTATCACTTAAGTTTTAGAATCACAAAATAAGCTTTTAAAAGTATCATAGATTACTGGGTGCATTACAAATTGTATCTATTAATAACAAATGACGTGACGAAAACGTTTTAAAGTAATTTATGCTACTTTTGGATTACTTTTAGATGCCTATTTCTTTGTAACATTGGAATAGCATTGGTATGACATTTTTAAATTAATGTTAAAAGACAATTTACAGTTAATAATAATATTAATAATATTTGTAGGCCTATAACAACAACAAAAACAACATCAATCATAGTAATAATAGTAATAATAATAATAATAATTATTATTATTATTATTGTTATTAGTATTATTATTATTGTTGTTATTAGTAGTAGTAGTAGTAGTAGTATTATGCCTATTATTATTATTATTAGTATTATTATTACTATGCCTGTTATTATTATTAGTATTATTATTATTATTATGCCTATTATTATTATTATTATTATTATTATTATTATTATTAGTATTATTATTATTATGCCTATTATTATTATTATTATTATTATTATTATTATTATTAGTTATAAGTAATCGTGAAGCCTTATGTTATGAATAGGCCTAATTTTGTATTGCATCTAATTTTTTTAATGATTATTTGAAAAGGTAATTTTATCTAACTTCAAGCAGCCTTTCAGTATCAGATTATACAGCTAACACTCTACAGAAAGAGAGAGAGAGAGAAGAGATAGAGTGAGAGAGACAGAGTTTAAAACACATCTTGCATAATACTTAAAATGTCATCAATTGATCACAGCCCCTTTTTTTCCCTCCGACCAACATCAAACTCCTGAAATCCAGCATCTGAGCTCTGTTTACAGCCCCGGCCTGCCTGCGCCCACCCTCCTCTTCCTCCGGGCTCAGGGTCATTCATCACGGGGCAGGAGTGGAGCCCGGGGCCTGCGGGCTGCTGTCAGGTGCTCACATCGGCCCTTTGTGCCGGCCCGCAAACAAGTGTCGGATCAGCAAAAGTCTATTAAAGGCTGGTGGGCTTTTCACAAGCAATTGGCAGCGGGTCACTGACTTCACTGCTCCGACTCTCTGGACCCTCTTTGTGTCGCCGGCGTGCCGTGACAGATCCTGGCAAGATTAATGATTTTTAGCGAGCGTTTCTTTTTTATTTTCACCTCTCCTCCTGCTCATCCGCCTCCGTCACCGCGCTCTCTGTTTCCTAACTCTGAATTATTCACGCGTTTTTTGGAGGCTTGCGCTTTCCCTCTCGTTTCCCATCGCTGGTCCTCAGCCTGTAGCATCCAGAAAACTGACTTTCAAGTCAAATTTTGGTGACGTACACGGGACGCGCAGTAGGTCTGTGCTACATTATTCAAGAAGCAAAAAGCGCTTTATTTCGGGAGGTTTTGGAGAGTCACGGTGAACTGTAAAAGCGCTCAAATCATATTGTGATGATGATGCCTGAAATCTGCATGCGTGAAGCTTTATCACTATAGAGTTTAACATTCATAACCTATCTCTTATGAGCTTTACGCAGCGACGATTTTATGCCAGATCTAATGCATGCGCATTTACTGAGTTTTTATTTCAGCGCAAAATATCTTATCAGACAATTCCTAAAAGCTAAATTTGCCTCACGGTAAAATGTATAATTGCTGCTACATAAAAGTTTAATTGCAGTCTTTTTTTCTCTCTCTGAAAACAGAAAATTCTCGGATTTTGATCATTAAATATCACGAGTAGCCTACAAACAATTTTAAACTCATGATCTAGGATGAACAATGGGTTACTAGACTGTATTTTACATTTTAATAAACAAACGCATGAATTAAAATCACATCGAAATAAAGCGCATGCGATTAACAACCCGCAAATAACGCACAATCAGGAATAAAGTCAAGATGTAAAAAGAAATCGATATTCTGAAGATCTTGTCTTTAATTCTTTATATTTTCTAGATCCTCAGTGCTTTTGAATCTCCTTTGCGTACATTCACATAGTAAATTACGCATATTAATAATAAAGACAGTATATAACGATGATTGATGCTGATAAACTGGTGATTATCATGTAGGTCAGACAGAATCACGAAACATGGGACAGAGCATAATTCCATGAGCAATAGCGATATCCTTAACTTTTCCTCCCTCGGTTGCATTGCACAACATAATAATAATAATCATGCAAAATCGCCTTTGTTTGAAAACTTCATATTTTATTAAGGCGTACTATAAGTTTTGGTTTAGATAAACTATATATATATATATATATATATATATATATATATATATATATATATATATATATATATATATATATATATATATATATATATATATATACTATAGTTTATACTATATATAAACTATACTGTATATATATATATATATATATATATATATATATATATATATATATATATATATATATATATATATATATATATGTATATATATATATATATATATATATATATATATATATATAAACATACATGGATTTTTGATAATACTGTACAAAGAATAAATAATGATCTCTTTTACGTGGCGCAGTATAGTCTAAGATAACGTCTCTGCATGATGCTGCAATAAGCACAAATGTCAGGGACAGAACAGCATGCAGTGTTTAAATAAATTCACGTTTGTTTTAAAATTCATGGCTACCACGAATAATCAACTGCTTCGCGGGTATTTAGTAAATCTAATGCACAAATAATACTGTTTAATCAAATAAAACAAATATAGCCTGACTTAGCTTTCAAAACTGTTACATTTATGCAGTAGGCTATACAAAAGCGTATTTTTTTGTTTATTTGTTTCTGTAAAAAAAGCATCGTTTATGTGTTTGTTTGTTTGTGAACACCTGCTTTTAAAAGGAAAAAAAAAAGTGTCACGCTTGTTTCGCTGTTTGCTCGGGTTTTTCTGCAGGTTTTGTCCACTAGGGGCGTCACACTCTTGTAAATCGCTCAGTTAGTCGCTGTGAAGTTGGATAAAAGTGTAAAAGTGGCTCGTTCTTTGGCTCATTCATATCACCCCCGGACTCGCCTGTATTCTGTTCTTCTCGCTACTTCGATAGCTGTATCGGTGAAATGTAAGTCTAAATGTGTGGATTTCATTTATTTATTAACTGTCTTATCATTTAGCCTATTACTTATCAGTTATGCTATTGGAAGGCATCGCAGCTTCCTCTTAATAAACTTCTGAAGAAAGGCTATATAAGACGCTTGTATACGTTCACAAAAAATACCAACAACAAAAAAAACAATTCAAGTTTAAAATGCAATTCAGCACGTCTTCGGTCTTATTGGTAATTGTTTTTGATGCGCTGCTAATT
This sequence comes from Danio aesculapii, assembly GCF_903798145.1. NCBI lineage: Eukaryota > Metazoa > Chordata > Actinopteri > Cypriniformes > Danionidae > Danio > Danio aesculapii. The sequence continues at coordinate 45,953,395 of NC_079457.1, forward strand.
AATTAGGCTATCTCAATGACATTTATTATCATTATTGAAAAAGTGAAATTCATTTGCAACTCAAATTGCATGCGTTCGGGCTACTTCTGACGCGGTTTGCCACTATCCATCAGCTGTATTTTATTTAAGGACACAACAGCCTGCATTTTAAGCATTAAAAATGCCGTCTAAATAAGCCATTTAAAATTTGAGTGCCAATAAAGAATGGGAATGTCGATCTATCATTATTAGCAGATCTAAACTTGTCCAGATTTTTTCCCTACACTATAATCGTGTCTGTTACATATTGATAACCTCCTGTCCTAATAGATGATGTATTTTGTTTTCAACTTTCTCCAAGGAAGCAGAGCGCAAGCCTTTCGCAACCGCCCATTACCTGTTTGTGTCCCAAGTGGAGGATGAAGAGGCAACAAGAACACACTTTCTGTCTGTCTTTCCAGTCTCGCACAAAACGCACTGATCAAATGAACTTATAATATTAAACGTGCCTTTTCTTTTCCCAAAGTCTCCTGTGGTGTTCCAAACATTAATACTGGAAATAAAATAAATAAAAGACGCTCAATCACGCTTCCACAAATGCAGATATGAGTTTCAATATTATTTCATACTTATCTTAATGTCCACGGCTCAGTCTCCTATTCCCTTATTTTAAAAATACAAATACGCAGACATGCAGCGTCCTTCCCCAGAATCTCAGGCCTGGGACATTCACCGACACACTGTCCACAGCGTCTCCCCTTGACAACTGCTCTATGAAACATCTCTGAGCTGATTTTATTTCTCTTATTCATTCCTAAAATTCGTAGGATGGGAATCTCATTAGGCCAAATAAGCGTGCATCAACACTTTTTTCCGCTGTCCATAAGCAAGAGGATCACTTAATAGATCATTAACCACCAATATGCTGCTGACATGAGAGTTTTGTGCATCTCCTCTCCATTAGAGAGAGAGAAAACCCGCGCAGCGGCGGCGAGTGTGAGGGAATCAGAGCGCATGACAGCGCGGGCCCGGTGCCGCGTGATGGGCTCCGGGTGTACCGGCAGACCGAACATGTTTCCGCGACTGATTTACGATCTATGGAGTGACGCGGAGTCATCTGACTTCAGGGCTCTAATCCATTATTAAACGCATTAACTGTTGGCGTTATAGTTGACGTGGAGATGCGATGCATGATTGTGATATGGGTGAGTAAAATTCGCAATGACGGAAAATAGATATAGATTTTCATAGTAGTTCAAAATGAATGCAGTTAATTCTAGTCGTATTAACGTTCAATTTTAAGTGTCACTTAAGTGGCCTAATATAAGTTTTATTTTGTTAAACAGCAAGACGTATTGAGTCGCTTTTGTTGTCAGGAGAATTACTTTAACTGATTCTTAAGGTTAACTCCATTAATCTCTCATCAAAATGGCGATATAATAATTAAATATTATTACATAGATCATAAAAATAAATCTTGCGTTTAGAGTCATGGATAATTTGGAGTAAAATAATTGCTGTATTTGATCAGTTACAGAAAAAGAAAGGTAAATTAAAGGAAATGAGTGGAGTTTGAAACAGGAATATGAGCATTTTAATATCAATGACACTTTATATATTAAAATAGTATACATCTTATTTGAATTAATAAATGCTACTTCATATTTTGTGATATTTGTGACTACAAATAATCAATTGGCTTACAACGCAAAGCTGCAATCAGGCCCGCTTTGACAAACGCAGCATAAGAAGGATAAAGCACTCGTTAACGCATAGTGCATCGTTTACGCAACACTATAATTTTAGGCTCTAGTGTTTATTCTCATTTTTTTCGCGAGTAAACTCACTTATTTTACATTTATATCGTCCTACACAACAGTAGAGCTGCAGCTGCGCTGGAGACGAGCGCGCGCAGGTGAGCGCGCACTGAGCAGATGTGCCACATGAGGGCAGCGTTGGGCGAGTTTTCGAGACCAGGAAGCGTAATCCCAGCTCCTTCAACGCACCCCGTCCTACTGAAAATCCAAAAGTCAATAAACATCACAATAACACCTCAAAATCACGAGTACCGCGCGTTCTCATCCATGCAAAATGTCGTCAGTATTAATTCATATGTATGCGTTATCAATAACCATGACTTTGAATATCTCCACGATCCTTTATTATTGGTTTGTCTATGCTAACAAAACCTTCTGATATGGTATAAACTTATGTATTTTGTTAAGCAGTTGTCAGTGGATAATTGATCTGAGATTTACAGACAAATGTTTTGAAGTAGGCTATTGCGCAAATGAGGGTTGATGTAACAACATGCTGTTGCATGTAACAGACCGATATCTTTTTAAATTAATTAATAAATAGATCATACGTCATATCGAGGGTTTCTATTCATTTTAAAGCTCAGCTGAAGTTATACTTTGGAGTCTTAAATCTATGTTTTGTTTTACAGTTCACATAAAGAGAATACATTTTAATGCGAGTGTATAAATGAAAGAAAACTATTTATTTACTTATTTAAAAAAAAACAAAACGACGTGATTAAAATGTGCCCAATTAATGTACGCGTTTTACTTTTTCAACAGTACAAACGGCTCCTCGTTAGGCGCGCACATCCAATCAGTCAATATACGAAATACCACTCTCGCTTTCTTCATCCCGTCAGCTGACAGCACACAAACAACCATCATTATGCTAATTCCACAAATCTGACTGGTCGCCAGCCCCTTCTGACGTCACGCGCGCGCAGGCTATAACAGCAGAGAGCGGTCTGGCGTCCTGCTACAGTCTGAATACTCAGGAGTGAGTGCGAGCTCAAATTCTCTGCGGTGCAGAGCTGGAAAAACACAGCACCCTTCCACCCCAACGCTGCTTCACTGGCTTAAGGACATATTTTGGAGTATCCGGGATCGGGACGGGAGCCCTCCTCCGGTACTCATTTTTATCTTTTATTTATGCTTTGAGTTCAAGTGCGGCGACGGGACATTGAGCGCGCGAGAGACTTGACTTTCTCCAGCGCCGCGAGTAGACTCTGAAGACTGCAGCTGTCGAGCTCTGCGCGTCCATATGAGGCAGATGTCTTTCGCGGTGCATTAGTCCCGAAAGTTTTTGGCTTTCTGTTGTTCGAGCACAATCGAGTGACACTGTATGCTCCAGCGCACGAGCGCGTCGCATGCGGACACCCATCAAGAACATTGCTCGCGCAAAGAGAGGGGAGAAAAAACGCAAAAGTCTGGTTTTCCCAACACTTTGCTGAAGAACAGGGGCACGATGAGCGCCGATCTTGCCATGGGGCCCGAGCTGCCCACCAGCCCGCTGGCGTTGGAATATGTCAATGACTTTGATTTAATGAAGTTCGAGGTAAAGAAAGAGGCCATGGCGGCGCACGACCGCGCTAATATACGGCAGTGCAACCGCCTCCAGCCGCAGGGCTCCGTGTCCTCCACTCCTATCAGTACCCCGTGCAGCTCCGTTCCGTCCTCCCCGAGCTTCAGCCCCACAGAACAGAAGAACCACCTGGAGGAGCTGTACTGGATGCCCAGCGGCGCGTACCCGCAGCAGATCGACCCGCAGACGTTAAGTCTGACGCCCGAAGACGCGGTGGAGGCTCTGATCGGTGCCACGGCCCACGGGCACCCGCCGCCCCCTCACGTGCAGCAGCAGCTGCAAGCTGGAGCGTTTGATGGATACAGGGGCCCGCATCACCACCACGGCCACGCGCAGCAACAACAGCAGCAGCAGCAGCAGCCGCACCACCACCACCAACACCAGTACGGCGCGATCCCCCATCACCCCGACGACCTGTCGGGTCACCCCGGCGCTCACGGTCACCACCCGCACCATCACCACCACCACCACCACAGTCAGGACCCCGACAGCCCTTCTCCTACCTCGCCCGAGCAGCTCCACCACCGCCACCACCACCATCACCACCCGCACGGCCACCCGGGTCAGGGTCACCACGGCGTGGGGGGCGGCCTGAACGTGGAGGACCGCTTCTCCGACGACCAGCTGGTGACCATGTCCGTACGGGAGCTCAACCGACACCTGCGGGGCTTCACCAAGGACGAGGTGATCCGCCTGAAGCAGAAGCGCCGGACCCTGAAGAACCGGGGCTACGCGCAGTCCTGCCGCTTCAAGCGCGTGCAGCAGAAGCACCTGCTGGAGAACGAGAAGACGCAGCTCATCAACCAGGTGGAGCAGCTCAAGCAGGAGATCAACCGGCTGGCCCGAGAGAGAGACGCCTACAAACTCAAGTGCGAGAAACTGACCGGAGCGAACGGGTTCCGCGAGGCAGGATCCACGAGCGACAACCCGTCCTCCCCAGAGTTCTTCATGTGAGTGCGTGTATGCAGTACAGTGTGTCTGCTTCTTATGCCTGAGAGACAGCTACCAGTACTCGTATTAGAAGAGAATAATCCACAAGAAATAATAACGATAATAATAATCTCGTATGTAATCATCGCCACAGACCGCTGGCAACTAAAACGCGAAGAACACGGTAGAATGTTTTCCGGGATTTAGATTAGTTGCTTGTAGTACTACCCCTCGTTTCGTAGAAAACAAAAAGAGAGAAAGGCGAAGAAGAGCTGGCTTTTTGTATTTAGATAAGACCTGCTTTGCGTCTGGTATGTTGAGGAAAAAGAACAAAAGTCGCCAAACTGTGTTTGCGCGGAGCGGAGAGAGAAACTTTGGACTTTTTTTCTTTCTTTTTCCTACTCGGCCAGAAAAGTTGAGAGCACCACAATATGCAAAACTTCCCTTAACTTCTCCTGTTAAAGCCGCCTGAGAGAGAGGCGACAGGGGGAACTTTATGCAACATCTCATCGGTTTATTGCCTGCTTGGTTATATATAGATATATATATATATATTAAAAAGAAAAGGAAAAACGACAAAAACAAACACATAAATCTGCATTAAGATATTAATCCTGCATGCTGGACATGTATGGTAATAATTTCTATTTTATACACTCTTTCTTTCCTTCTTTCTTTCCTTCCTTCTGTTCATTATGTATCATAAAGAGCATGTTTTTGATCTTTAGCTCTTTTTTGGGGGGGATATGAGACTGGCTCTCCGGTCATGGGTTCATTATTTGGACTTGTAAATACATATGCAACAGCAAACCTACAAACCGACATCGAAGAGCTGATTGTTTTACAACTTTTGTCGTTTGTTTCATGTGTCGGGAATAGATTTCCAATAACGGGCATTTTGCAGTTGCATTGAAAGTAAGCAAACTTTGTAAAAGAAGCGCACTTTTTTGGGGGGCGGGGGGGGGGGGGGGGGGGGGGGGTAATGATTTTTCTGGTATTGGCAGTTTTCATTTCGACTTTTTGATTGTTTTTTTGGTTTTGTTTTAGCAGAAGCCGCCTTTAGGGAAGACACGCCGCACACATGCATTCATTCATTCATTCATTCATGCACGCCTTTCATTTTGGTGCTCATAGTCTCATGTCTAGTTGTAGCAAGACACAAGAGAGTGTGTGTGATTTTTTTTTTTCCGTGGAGGCTGTTGCATAATCTATTGCTATTCTATAATATAAGCAATACTTCTAAGTCGTATGTTTTTGATGGATAGGATTTCCACGAACGGGCACACTTTCATTAACTTTATTTTTTTTTTTTGAGCTATACGAGCTGCCAGTTTTATAAACCAACATTTCAAAATGTAGTTATTATAATCCAGCTCGAGGGTGTAGGCTTCCTAAATCAGGGGTTTGTGTATTATTGCCTAACATGAAAACTACGCATGTATTTCAATGGAGAGTTTCAATGATCAATGTTAAGTGTTTTCCTTTATTTTTTTTTCTGCCGGTCAGTAAAAAATAAGGGATCCAGGTTCTGCATAATCTCAAAATGAAAATTATATGTCTCATGTTATTGTTCTGTTCTTGTTTTGTTTTATTAATATGTCGAGATTCTGGTTCTGCTGGCCAGATGCATAGTTTTTATTTTAATGATTAAATTAACGGTCAGATCATATTGAATAAGCATGGTGCTTGCATCTAAGAAATGTTGTTAAAAAGTCATGCATTTAACAATCTTTTTGGTTTATTACTGATTCAACTGTGTTGAAATCAAATGTAAACTGCAGCAGCGGGTTGTTGTTTTTGTTTGTTAATTTCATGTATTATGAGGGGATCAATTTTCAAATCTGTTTATATAAATGGACAAAAAAATAAGAATAGAGTTCAATTCGGACTATTCCATTCAGGCTGGTTTCTGTTTCGTTTTTGCTGTTTTTTGGAAAGAAATGGTTTCCTATTTTGCTTATTAAAGTCAGTGAAATGGCACTAGTTTCGAGATCACTCATTTTATTTATGCGTCAGTTTCTGTGTCTGTCCGAGTTACGCAACACTTGCTGCACGCCGCATTGTTATCGCGCACAACTGGAATCCAATTAGCCTTCATCTATCGGTTTATTGAAAAATTCAACAGAGGAAACGATATTTCTGCAAGCTTGTTTGAGATGGGGTTTTCCTGCTGAACTTTAATGACTCGCATGCGAGAAAACCTGCGCCTTTACGCCTAATAATACTAACAGGCATCTGAATTTGTGGACTAAACAACGTTTATCTGGAAGCAGGTTTAAATATAGGCCATTAAATGATTAAGTAAAACATATATAGCCTATTTTCATTTCTCCACAATGTAAAATGCGTTTTTAGAGCGTTTTCAAATACTCAGCGTTTATAGTCGTTTTTTTATGATACAAACAGAAAGAAAAGGAAGAAAGCTATAAAGGCAGAAGCTGTGTGAAGACTTCCTCTCTTTCTTTCTCTCTCGGAGTGTGTTCGGGCCTTCGCTTGTGTTGCGACCTGCAGGATTTGCAGCGCCTCGCGTGCTGATCGAGCAGAAATCCAGCGCGCACGTGCGCTCGGTAAAATGAGATCTTTGACCTTGCGCTCAAAGCCCAGACTGTGGGAACAGGACAGTTAACCCTTCCGCCACTCAACACAACAAACAATTTCATACCGCAAACTAATCTGAATATTTTGAAAATCTTAGTAAATACCTTAAAAACATTCACGGGTCAAAGACGCAAAGTTGTAATACAGTTTTGACTTTTAAAGGCACAAACTAATATAAAATAACTTTCTCTGCGCAAAAATCATAATATGAACAATGATTGGGATACATTTTGACCATCATTTACAGAAGACACCCACAAAAAATGCAAGTGGGTGTAAAAATACTTTGATATAAAGACAAGACAAAAAAACTAAAGTAAAATAATTCATTGCAATTTTATATCTTTATACTTCCCCACTATATATGTTTTAAACCATCGGTCAGCAAGAAGTTATGAAATAATTGATAATAGAATCAGACTTAGTACACCTTAAAAAATGCTGGGTTCCACACAATCGATTTGTGTTGGGATAACATAAAGGAATTAAGTTAACTTAGTAGTTTTTACAAATGTAAGTGGCTTGAACATAAAACAATTAAGTTGTCCTAAATAAAACTGAATAATCGTGTTGTTTCAGCTCATTTTAAATAAGTCATTTGAACAAACAGCAAACGTCATTTTTGAGTGTATGACCATTCTTCTCTGATATATTGTTTAATAATCGCATATTAGAAGGTAAATGCAGCTTCATTTTTCTCAAAAATATGTTACGCTGAATGATGATGAACATTATTTCATCCATATTTTGGTAAAAAACGTGTCTCATTGGTATATAAAACAATCAAGAAGACTCTCATATTTAGCATGCTTTATATAAATCAAATTTAATGCATTTAGAAAGCAGTGCCTTTGACTCTTACACAAAATCTAGTCTCACGTGTTACTAGGTGTGGTATCACATGCAAAATTGTCAATTTTTAGTCATATTATAATTACAGAAGTACGGTACTACACTTACTGTAGGCCTATGTGTGATACACTCATAGAAACGACACTATTTGATACAATTTTGTCACATAGATATTAATGTGTATATAATTTGTATCATATGCATATATATTTTGCATCTAAGTATAAATAAACATTATATTACACATTATAATACACAGTACACGTCAAAATAAACTTTTTATTTTGGATGCGCTTAATCACGAGTGATTTTTGCACTAATACGTCACATTTTACACTATACCGAATATTTCTCATCATGCTTTTAAAAATCTATTTCCTTATTTCCTTTTTTGCCTCTAACGGAAGAGATTACAGTTCATTATTGTCTCCTTATCAGTGTAGTTTTGTTATCTTTGCCTCATGCGCATTTGCTCTCATGGAATATTGACGATAGCATAAATTCAGTTACGACAAAATTCACACAAATGATTGCATTGCAAAACTGAGCTGTATATATGTATATATATATATATATATATATATATATATATATATATATATATATATATATATATATATATATATATATATATATATATATATATGTATATATATATATATATATATATATATATATGTATATATATATATATATATATATATATATATATATATATATATATATATATATATATATATATATATATATATGTGTATGTATATATATATATATATATATATATATATATATATATATATGTGTATGTATATATATATATATATATATATATATATATATATTATTAGTATTATTAGTAGTAAATAATTTAATATTATTTATTATTAGTTATTATTTAATTAGGGTTGAAATAAAAAATGCACTGCGAAAAGTGAACCTTCTCGAAAAAAAGATTTAAGCAAATTCTGAAGGAAGTCAATAATATTGAACAAAAATGCACCATAAAATTGCACACGATCGATTTGTGTTGGGACAACATGAAGAAATTATGTAAACCTATTAGTTTTTACAAATTTTACAAGTGGATTGAACATAAAACAATTAAGTTGTCCTTTTAAATTGTGTTGTTTCAGCTCATTTTATATAAGTAGGCTGAACAAACTGAGTGCACAAAAATGCTGAGATTTACACAATTCCTTCATTTTGTCCCAGAGCAAACAGATTAAGTTAACTTATTGTCTTTCTACCAATTTAGGTGGATTGAACATAAAACAATTGAGTTGTCCCCAAAAAAAACCCTTAATAATTGTATTGTTTCAACTCAATTTAAATAAGTAGTTTGAGCAAGCAGCAAAAGTCATATTTTGAGTGCAGTTTAATAAATTACAGCTCTTATAAATTCAAAAGAACACCTTCAAAGGCGTCATTTTACAAGTGGCTATTTTAGTGAATCCATATTTAATATATAATCAGGAAAAAAAAAATAGTGTGTGTGAATTATTCAGAAAGAGCTTGTTTTAAAAGAAAGGCTGTTTCATGAGTCCCGGTGCTCCTCTCCACAGCACTAGAGAAGGACAAGGGAGAGGGTTGTTAGGATTTCCTGACGGTTTTCAGTTTCTGGTGTCAGAACATTATCTGCCATGTGTCTGCACAATCTCAAGGGCAGGGCGAAAGAAGCCAGGCCCGAGCCAAGAGCACCACTCCCACAGCAGCCCGTGACAAAGAGCTAATGCTAACCAATAAAACACTGGGAAACTACACAGGAAAAATAAATCGAGCTGCCTACAAATTTTTACGTTGAATCAAAGGAACTTTTATGATCACCTCAACTTAGTCAGTCAAACTGACTGTCATAAAAATAAAGTTAAACTTTGTATAACTAAAAAAATGGGTCGAAACCTGATTAACAAATAATATACAATATATGTTATGTACACTGTAAAAAAATCCTGGTTGCCTTAAAATTTTAAGCTAAATATGATCAACCTTATGAGTCCATTGAACATATGTTATGTTAAACTGACCTAAAACAGCTTGCGTAACAATTAAGTTAGAACATGATTAACTTTTATTAAGTTACAATGACCTAAATACATATGCAGTCAGGACTATTTGATCATATATTTTTTTACAGTGTGTATATATATATATATATATATATATATATATATATATATATATATATATATATATATATATATATCTTTTTTTTTTTGCAGTTGATGGAGGGAATAAATACAGCAGTTGACCAATAGGCATTTTTGAAGAAATGTTTATACTTATGTAGTTTGAAGTTTGATATTTGAGAAAATTTAAATATACATTTTTTTTCACTGTATTTTTATTTATTTATTATTATTTTTTTTTACATTTTTATCTAACTGTAACTTAAATATATCCTATGGTATATTCATTCATTCATTCATTCATTTTCTTTTCGGCTCAGTCCCTTTATTAATCTGGGGTCGCCACAGCGGAATGAACCGCCAACTTATCCAGCATATGTTTTACGCAGCGGATGCCCTTCCAGCTGCAACCCATCAAATAGTTTGAGAGCGATTTATCTTCTTTGTTGGACACTTATCATCATGTAGTGCTGTTTATTTTATATAAAATTAATTTCCCTCCTTCAGCTTAGTCTCTGATTTATCAGGGGTTGCCACAGCGGAATGAACCTTCAACAATTCCGGCATATGTTTTGCGCAGCGTATGCTCTTCCAGCCGCAACCTAGTACTGGGAAACACCCATACACACTCATTCTCACACACACTACAGCCAATTTTGTTTATTCAATTCACCTAAAGCGCATTTGTTTGGACTATGGGGGAAAACAGAGCACCCTGAGGAAACCCACGCCAACACGGGGAGAACATGCAAACTCCACACAGAAATGCCAACTGGCCCAGCCGGGGCTCGAACCAGCAACCTTCCATCGATGCACCACCGCACTGTCCTACATTACCTGACAAAAGTCTTGTCGCCTATGCAATTTTTAGGAACAACAAATCATAACTTACGTATAAATAATAACTTAAAAATAATAATGAACCATACGTACCACTTTTTTGGTACCCTTTCAAAAGGTACCTAGCACAACAAAACAAGATGTCCTCGCTGCAGCCCGCAGCTTGATGAGGTAGTTGGCCAGGTCCTTGTACTGCCCATTAAGGTAACGCCCATGCTACTGTGACGGTTGGCTTTAGGGTTGGGGGAGGTGAAGGTGATTGTCAACTACGTAGCGCACCTTGTACTGCCCACTAAGGTAATGCCCATGCTACTGTGATGGTTCTGTTTAGGGTAGGGGGAGGTGTGGGCAATCGTCAACTACGTAGTAGACGTTCTACTGCCTACTAAAGTAATGCCTATGCTACTGTGACGGTTCTGTTTAGGGTAGGGGGAGATGTAGGCGATCATCAACTATGTAGTGGACCTTGTACCGCCCACTAAGGTAGCGTCCATGCTACTGTGATGGTTGGGTTTAGGGTAAGGGGGTGGGGGGGGGAGGTGTAGGCGACTACGTAGCGGATCTGGTCAAATGCTTCATCAAGCTGCAGGCAGCAGCGAGGACTGTCTCCATGCACAAGCCAGGAGAATGAAAACAAGGAAGCGCCATTTTTAAATTCACAGCCGAGAAATGACACTGTAATAACATATACATATAACAACAAGCCATGGTCGACCTGAGCTCAAACAAACCTTGTAGTCGTCCTGGTGAACAGCTACAAAGCCAAGACGATAAACTGTTGTTGTTTACGAGGCCGTCTAAAGCGTGAGTGGTTTCACTTTCTCGAGAGCTCTTGTGAGTCTATATTTGAAATAACAAACTTCTTAAGCTGCTATTAATAATGTGCACGTGATTATTGAAGTGCTTCCTTTCAGAAACGGTCAAACGCGAGAATGAAGCGCTGAAAACAAGAGCGAATGATTCTTTCAGCAACCTAAAACATGAACAAACTGCCATGTTGAACTATTATCATCACCTTTTGGACTATCATGAACTCGGAATGACGAAATTACTTTCTAACAAGATGTTACATGTGCTGGTGAAGATTAAAGACGAGATGAGAGGTTTGCGCAGACTGTGAGCTAAGTTTCGTGTTGTTTTTAAAGCCAAAAAAGGACTAAATGTATGCTGTGTGTATGCATGTATGTGTGTGTTCATATATGTTGCATTTATTTATTTATTGTTATATAATCGCAGGCGTTACAGTAGGCTATTTCACACTATCATTGATCTACAGTTATAATCAATTCATGTTCATAGGTTAGTAACGAACATTTAGGCCCAATCCCAATTCTACCCCTTTAGCCCAGTGGTAGGGAACCTATGGCTCTCGAGCCACATGTGGCTCTTTGACCAAAATATGTGGCTCTCCAGCTGTCTTCCTTCAATATTATTGTACCATTTAAAAACTATAACCATCAATAAAAACCAGTTTCCAATCGAAAATACAATTACAATCCCCTTTTAAATTGTAATTTTACACAGCACAATGAATACGAACTCAGTTAACAATAAAAGGACGTTTCGACCAATGTGCATTTTTGGCGATGTGGATTAACTTGAATTGCGACAGCAATAAAGGGCAAACAACTTACGTTTCTATGGTAACTTAAATCCAAAGAACATTCATGAGTGGTGATGGTGAAAATAAAAATACTATAAATTTCTTAATTCGTGGACTTGCTCAACGTGTGATACTTCATTGTTTGTTTATTTTTGAGTTGCGCATGGACATAATTGAAGGTTTGGTTAAAACCTGTATTATTTTTAGTGATATTACAATAATAATATAGTAATACTATAATATTTTTGGGGTAATTTATAGTTATACAGTAGCAAATGCATTTTTAAAGAGGCATTTTGAGATATGCAGTTGAAGTCAGAATTATTAGCCCCCCCTTTGTATTTTTTTTCTTCTTTTTTAAATATTTCCCAAATTATGTTTAACAGAGCAGGACATTTTTCACAGTATGCCTAATAATATTTTTTCTTCTGGAGAAAGTCTTATTTACTTTATTTTGGCTAGAAAAAAAGCAGTTTTAAGAACAAGAACAAACCATAATTATACAATACCTTGCCTAATTACCCTAACCTGCCTAGTTCACCTAATTAACCTAGTTACGCCTTTAAATGTCACTTTAAGCTGTATAGAAGTGTCTTGAATATATTATTTACTGTCATCATGGCAAAGATAAAATAAATCAGTTATTAGAGATGAGTTATTAAAACTATTATGCGAAGATGTGTTGAAAAAATATTTTGTCCGTTAAACAGAAATTGGGGAAAAAATAAACAGGGGGCTAATAATTCGGGGATTGGGGGGGGGGGGGGGTGGGTAATAATGCTGACTTCAACTGTATATACATCCGAATGGCTCTTTAAAAAAATTAATTTGCTAAAAAAACAGAAATGGCTCTTTGGTGAAAAAAGGTTCCTGACCCCTGCCTTAGCCCTTCCCCTCGTTTTGCGCGGTCACGTCAAGGAGTAGGGGTGTCCCAATTCTCTTTAGCTTAAAGGTGTAGGGCTAAGGGGAAGGGGTAAATACCTTTCGAATGAAGATTTTTCAGGACCACACTCGAAACCAACGGGTAATACTCCAGTCACAGAGGCAGAATCACTGCACCCAGAAGTAAGGAGTATTTTTTTTTTTTTGTCATTATTACGATTTTTTAAAACAAACAAGCACATGTTTTAATATATTCATAACCGTGTTCATGTTTTATCCTCATGCTTTAAAAAAAAAAAAACCCTAAAATAAAAACCGCTAAATTTCACGATCTATAATCCATAATAATAACTCCTGCATAACAGTCCCACAACATTCTGACACTCGATGACGCTTGAATACCCTGTCAGTAAAGTCTAGTGGCTGGGAATGAGCTGTATACAGCGTCTGCTATAATGTTAATGTTGTTTTTGGTGTGTTTACACAGATGAATACGACTACAGTGTAAATACACAGTATAGTTATGATCTTATTCCCACATTAATATGATTATGATAACATGATATATGCCTTCAGTGATTTCCTGAAGATAAATACCAAAAAATAACACAACTGGAATAACTCCAGCAGTCGCGATCATCTGATCTCTTATGAAACAAGAGATCGCGATGACATATGATGGCGTGTGCGGGTGCTGTAGTGCTGTCCCAATTCTTAGAGGAAAATTTTAAATCCCTTCCACCTTAACCCTTGGTTGTAAGGGCCAAGAGGAAGGGGAAGGGGTAGGGATATAAAAATAGAATTGGGATTGGGCCTTATACTCAAGTATTTATGTGTATAAAGCATCTGTTTTGCGAGAAGTGCTTCTCATATGATAAGTAAACGACACGTTGGGTTTTACTTTGACATTTCCTCAAGCGAGAATGACGTCTACTAAGACTTTCTGTCGTATACCACACACACCAAAAGGTACTCCTTTTTGGGGGCAGTGGAAATGCAAGCCTGATATAGGTGACTCGTACCGTACCACTCAGTGGAAATGGGCCATAATGTGTAACTGCATTTATTTGATACTGCGTTGACTTCCTCTAGAGGACTGCGGATGATGCTTGACATTGTGAGCTGCTGTTCTAATAGCTGTAATGATAGAAGAAGTGAGGCCTGTTATGGGAATATCAATTAAACCGTTCTGCAATTATACTCCGCCATTGTAAATATTGACTGAGATAACCGAAAGAACACGCATAGGCAACCATTTATATTCTCCTTAGGATTAAATGTTCAATTATTACGGAATTTTAGTGTCAAAGGGAAAAATCAATTACACTCACTGTTGCTTTTGTTCAATACGCTCACAAATTGTTATTGATTCTTATCGTTAGCGTCTTCTGTGCACTGTAACGCGGGAGGCGGGTTCTTGGTGTTTATTTTTTTAATAATATATCGCTCAAAGATACTGTACGAGGAGAACAGAGGCTGAGAAAGGACAAAGGAGAAAGAAGGAGAGAGCCGAGGTATGAAGAACGCTGTTGATGGAGCGGGAAACGCATCGATGTGTATTGAGTTCTGAGAGGCCAGGGTTATTGGCATGACTTAGAGCAGTGTTTCCCAACTCTGTTCCTGAAGGCACACCAACAGTACACATTTTCAACCTCTCCCTAATCAAACACACCTGAATCAACTCAGCGGAACATTAAAAAAGACCCCAAAACCTGATACGAATGGGTCAGATAAGGGAGACATACAAAATATACTGTTGGTGTGCCTCCAGGAACAGGGTTGGGAAACACTGACTTAGAGCAGGTGTATACATCACACTACATATGCATGGACACACAACACACACAAGTACGCTCACAGACACACAAACACACACAAGTATGCTCACAGACACACAAACACACACAAGTACGTTCACAGACACACAAACACACACAAGTACGTTCACAGACACACAAACACACACAAGTACGTTCACAGACACACAAACACACACAAGTACGCTCACAGACACACAAACACACACATGCACGTGCACACAGGCACCCAAATACACACAAATATGCATACAGACACACAGAGAAACACCCAAAAAGACAAACGTGCACACACAAATATGCACACAGACAACCCCACACACAGATGCACACACACAGACACACAAACATACACATGCCCAAACACATACATATACATACACACACAATTCATGCTTATGTGCCAACATCCAAGCATGCTATTGACCTAAACATGCAGCAGCTTACTTTAAATCCAAAAGGAGAGAAAAGATATCTAAAGATGTCTTTTCAGGTTGTAAAGAAATCTGTGTTTTAAACCAATAAAGATAGTAGAAGTCTCTTTCAGCAAAAGTGTTTCTTAAAATTGAATATATTGGGTTCAATGGGAAAAAAAGTCATTTAAAAAGAGCATATTTTAGAGCAGTAATCACAATAGCGTGAAACCGGGATATTTTTATTCAAGGTTTTCATACCGCCGTCAGAATCTTATACCAGCCCATGCCTAGTTATACCTATATTATAACAATTTTATGACAGTAAATAAGTTATGACAAGTTTTGATGTTTTAACAATTTAAAGTGTTTAATCCAAATATATATATGTCAGAGAATGGCTGTTCTGGTTTTAGGTCATTGCATGTGTGTGTCTGTGTGTGTTTGCTCTTTCCAAAATGGTTGCCTTACTTCAGGTCCTGCAGTGTAACATTTATAACAGGGCTATTCAATTGCCGGCCCACGGGCCGAGCCCAGCCGGCGAGGCAATTTGTTCCAAATAGTGTGACCAAGACATCAAAAATAAATGTAGTTCATTCGAAAAACGTTCGCTATAGTTCTGAAGTGACGTGCGTCTATTCAATACAGCACAAGCTGCAGTTGAAGCCTGCGCAGAGCGTGAGTCACCATAAGCGAGTGGCGCTAGAGATGGCTGTCTGTGAAAATCCCAGTAGGTCAGCAGTTTCTGAAATACTCAGATCAGCCCGTCTGGTACCAACAACCATGCCACGTTCAAAGTCACTTAAATACCCTTTCTTCCCTATTCTGATGCTCGGTTTGAACTGCAGCAGATCGTCTTGACCATGTCTGCAGGCCTAAATGCATTGAGTTGCAGCCATGTGATTGGCTGATTAGAAATTTGCATTAACGAGCAGTTGGACTGGCGTACCTAATAAAGTGGCCGGTAAGTGTATATTGCATCACCAAATAAAATTAAAAACTGTTTTTGTTCTAGCCAAAATAAAACAAATAAGACTTTCTCCAGAAGAAAAAATATTATCAGAAATACTGTGAAAATTTTGTTACTCTGTTAAACAACATTTGGGGAATATAAAAAAAAAAGAAAAAAAGTAAAGGGGGGCTAATAATTCTGACTTCAACTGTAAGTTTCTTGAATCTTACGGTCTGCTAAACTACATATATACGCTCCATCCTCATCTACAGTACATTCCATGTAATGACATCACATTTACCTCAGAGTCAATCTGTACAAAATAATCCACACTAGGGGTGGGCGGTACACCGGTGTCATAGTCATCACCGGTGTGACATTGCGCCACGACATGGATTTTCTAATACCGTCAATACCGTAATAAATCAATTTTGCGCCTTGAACGGCTGCATTTACATCAATAATAGCTAATTCTAAATAATAAGGCATTCAATTTTCTTCAAACGTTCAGTTGTGGTCTGAATACATGTCCTTATACTACAGGGCTCGAAATTGCAACCATTTTGGTCGCATAAGCGCCCGAAATTTAATCTATGCGCCCTCATAATATATTTGGGAGCATTTGTGTGTCTGAATATAATGGTTGTAGTGCAATCTAATTTGATTTCCTCTAAAAAACTTGCTGAATCGCTCTACCCTGCTGCTGTATTGGTTCATATTAGCTGTCAATCACTCAACGCTTCCCGCTGTCAGATAACAGGGAGCTTTTGTTACTGCAGGAAATACAAACGGCTGAAAAGTGAAAAGTGCACAGGTTTGCAAACCTCACCTAAAGTTATAATAATAATAATAATGGCGCAGATGACAGCGATCATGACATGAGGTAAATGTTGATCCGCCAGCTGAGATCAATCGAGTGTTTTCGGAGAAGGTGCCCGAATCTCGATGCGTTGCATTCACCGCGTGTTCAGCGCAAATGTCCGCTAAATATAAAATCTAATACTGTACACATCATCGCCAAAGAAACTCACCTTTACTAAGTTTACACTGAAACTACGGCTCATAACAAAGAGCGGAATTGCGCCGGTGGTCATCATGAGAATCCTGCTCTGTCTGCTCATAAATTGGTGCGGCTGACTCGCCTGCTTTATTCCACCAACACAGAGAAATGAAGATCAGCTCATAACGAGACTGAGCATTTACAATGACCCAAACCGAAACTTTTAAAGAGTGATAGAAGTGAGACTTTCTTTTGTCCGTTCTTCCTTGAGATGTATATTATTTTGCTATTTAAAGTAATACCGTGATATTATACCGTCACCGTTCAAAAGATGAAAAATACCATGATATTAATTTTAGGTCATATCGCCCACCCCTAATCCACACACTCTTCTGTACACTTAAAAACACAAGCTAATATCTGTTAGTTTGACTAATTTTGCATCAGAACAGCGGAACTCTCCACAAAACACTGAGAAAGTGGCAGTCTCATATTCAGTAGATCAAAGTTTATGAAGTGACGTGTGCATGCGCTCAAACTTTCAGCATGTAAAGCCATGACTCCAGCAGTTTTGCAGAGGACTTACTTTTACAGGAAGGCCAGACATTCATCACAGGAAAACACATTTTCCTCACTCAACTATTCCGGGAGAAAGTTCCTCTCTGGCATTAGCATGAGCGATGCCAGCGCCGGGCATTCAGCGGTGTCTTCGGGAAAGTGGTGAATCTCTGCTTGTTTGTTTGTCTTTGCGAGTGTTTTAAGAGCGCATAAGAGACGTGATCGCATTCATCGGTTTTGACTATTGATGTGAAGTTGATTTTATTGTGCGTGTCATTCAAATCTCAGCTCGGTGATGTGTTTCGCAGACTTCATCTCTCAAGAAATTAGAGGAAACTGTGTGTTGACTTTGGTCAGAATTTCCCCTCGTTTTCCAGATGTAATAAGTACCAATTATTTCAGTGATGTACTGTAACTCTGAATACAGTTGTGCTGGAGGAATTTATGGTTGGGCTTAAAGAGGCCGGAGTTCTTGCTTTTATTAGGACACGATAACATTAAGCAGTCAACCTCTGATAAATCAAACAAACATTTAACCTCTTGACTGCCAGGGTTAGGGTAGGGCTGAGCAATTTAATCGAAAATTCAGTTTCGATTTCAATTTTGGCTTATTATGAAAAACATTAATCGAGATAAAACGATTATTGCATCATATACCGCCCCCTTCCCAGTCCTAAAGCTAAGATTCACTTCAAAAATGCCAAAAAGCATGTACTGTAATGTAACGTTTGCAGTAGGGCAGTGTTTCCCAACCCTGTTCCTGGAGGCACACCAACAGTTCATGTTTTGGATGTCTCCCTCATCTGACCCATTAACTTCAGGTTTTGGAGTCTCTTCTAATGCAGAGTTCCCCAACCCTGTCCCTGAAGGCACGCTAACAGTACACATTTTCATCCTCTCCCTAATCAAACACACCAAAAACAACTCATCAGAACATTAGAAGAGACTCCAAAACCTGAAGTTAATGGGTCAGATGAGGGAGACATCCAAAACATGAACTGTTGGTGTGCCTCCAGGAACAGGGTTGGGAAACACTGCAGTAGTGCAGTAGGGGATGCGCATTATTCATTGACGTACATTCCAATCAAAGCATGTTGTTGTGTGTGTGTGCGCGCTCAGCCTCAGAGACGAGCTGAGCACACACATCTAATCATCTTAATGTGAGCGCTTTACTGGTCAAATACATACAAATTTGTGTCAAAACGCGGTGTTTAGTGATCGTTCATATTAACCCTCATTTATGTAACGAGTAGAGAATCAAAAGAAACGTGAAAGTGAAACCGTAAATCAAAACCGTACTGCTCTTAAAGTGACAGCGCGCAATATTCCTGCTGCCGACTGTTTTTATCATTAATCAAACAACACAAGGAGAAAATCCCTCACTGCTCCTGACTGAAGGACTTTTGTAGCTATAATTAAAGTTTTTTCTTACAGTGAAGATGCTTAAAGCACTGTTTCTTTCATATATTTATTCTATTGTATTTATTTACCTTCTCTTATTTACAGGGAGGAAAATAACTGTGTATATATATATATATATATATATATATATATATATATATATACAGTTAAATTCAGAATTATTAGCCCTCCTGAATTATTAGCGACCCTTTCCCCCCCAATTTCTGTTTAATGGAAAGAAGATTTTTTTCAACCCATTTCTAAACATAATAGATTTAATAAATCAACTGATTTATTTTATCTTTGCTATGATGACGGTACATAATATTTTACTAGATATTTTTAAGATACTAGTATTCAGCTTAAAGTGCAAATTAAAGGTTTAATTAGGGTGATTAGGCAAGTCATTGTATAATGATGGTTTGTTCTGTACACAATCCAAATATAGCTTAAGGGGGCTAATAATATTGACCCTAAAATAGGTTTCAAAATATTTAAAACTGCTTTTATTCTAGTTGAAATAAAACAAATAAGACTTTCTCCAGAAGAAAAAATATTATAGAAAACACTGCGAAAAATTTCTTGCTCAGTTAAACATAATTTGGGAAATATTTATAAAAAAATAAATAAAATAAAATTTACAGGAGGGCGAATAATTTTGACTTCAACAGTAATCGTTTTGTATAATCGTGATAACAATTATGACGAAAATAATTGTGATTATGATTTGTCCCATAATCGAGCAGCCCTATAGGGGTTTCTTCCTTTTCTTCATTCATTCATTCATTTTCTTTTCGGCTTAGTACCTTTATTAATCTGGGGTTGCCACAGCGGAAGGAACCGTCAACTTATCCAGCATATGTTTTACGCAGCGGATGCCCTTTCAGCTGCAACCCATCCCCGAGAAACATCCATACACTCTCATTCACACACATACACTATGGACAATTTAGCTTACCCAATTCTCCTGCACTGCATGTTTTTGGACTAGTGAGGGAAACGGGAGGAAGCCCACGCAAACACGAGGAGAACATGCAAACTCCACACAGAAACGCCAAGGCTCAACGATCCAGCCAAGGCTCGAACCAGCAACCTTCTTGCTGTGAGGCGAACGTGCTAACCACTGTGCCACCGTGCAGCCCCCATTCATTCATGGCCACCACACCACAAAGCTAAAACTGAGTGTGCCTCACACAGGTGCGTGGGCTTCACAAACCACCTGTGGAAAACACACTCTTTCATCTCTCTGATACTTTAACAGACATTTGCACAAGTTTTGCACCAGACACGTTCTTACAATCAACACACACACACACACACACAAGCACCGTGCATTTATGAAGTGTGCCTCACACAGGTGAGTGGGCTTGACAAAGCACCTGTAGAAACATTCCTCTCTTTCTCTTTCTTTATAAAAACACTCCCCTAACTCATTCATTCAATTTCCTGCAGCTTAGTCCCTTTATTCATCAGGGGTCGCCACAGCGGAATGAACCACTAACTTTTCCAGCATATGTTTTACCCATCCAGCTGCAACCCAGTACTGGGAAACATCCATACACACTCATCCACACACTACGGCCAATTTAGTTTTTATTCAATTCCCCTGTAGCGCATGTCTTTAGACTGTGGGGGGAAACCGGACGCCTAATAATTTTCATAAAAAATAAAATTATCTGAACTTTTTTTTTTTTTGCTTTTATTTTAAACTTGCTCATTTATGATTTTTAATAAAAATTTATTTTCATTTTTTAATTTAATTTAATTTAATTTTTAATTGTATTTTTTTTCTTTCACAGGATATGTTTGTTTATAATTCATACATTTTAATTTTTTATTTTTATTTTGAGGGGATAGTGAGAAAATAAGAAAAATAAGGCAGTCTGTCATTTTTCCTGTTGTATTGTATACTATAATGTTGTGTCTTGTTAAACACCAATAAACAAATTAATAAAAGTGTCTTGAAATGTTGTTGTTATATTTTATTTGACTACATTTTTTTTAACAAATTGTCACAATGCTTTACCATGGTTAAAGAGTATTTAAAAGATTTACTCCACAGTGAACATTTGTTGTTATTATCACCATTTTGTTCCCCATTTTAGATTTATCAGCATAGACATGCTTTTCTTAAAGGGGCTCTATCATTCAAAAATCACTTTTATATGAAGTTTAAACACAATTGTGTGTTAGCAATGTGTGAATATAATTGTTTTTATTTATATATTTAATATATAATATATTTATTTTTAATTTAAATATATATATATTAAGATTATTAGTTTTAATGACTAATTTCTAATAACTATTTTGTTTTGTCTTTGCCATGATGACTACATTATATTTTACTAGATGTTTAGCAAGATACTAGTATTTAAAGTGCAATTTAAAGACTTTATTTAAAGAATGCAGCACATATTTCCCCACTAGTATAGCAATACCAATACATTTCAAGAGTTCACACTTAGCTGATGATTAATTATAAGCTTGTTTGGCATGCTGTCCTGGGAGAGAGCCCTGAGCTCCTAAGATCCTCGAGCCCGGGGCTCCCTCCCGTTGCAAGGCGAGAAGGGAGTTTGAGCTCAGGTAGATCTCGAGAACTCCCCCGCTGTAATAACCAATGAACAGCCAGTGATTGCTCTTGAGAGATAGCCATTTACTAGGAGCATGTCTATAGTTCCGGTTTGGATTAGTCAATTAACTTATGTTGCATGTTTTTTGGACGGTGGGAGGAAACCGGGAAACCCGGGGGAAACCAACGCGAGCGCGGGGAGAAAATGCAAACTCCGCACAGAAATGTCTGCTGATTTGGTAAAGCCTAGAACCAGAGACATTCTTGCTGTGAGGCAACAGTGCTAAGCACTGGGCCACCGTGTCACCCATCTAGGAAGAAGGAGGAGTAGGGGTGGATGGGGGGATTCTTCAAAACGAAGATAGCAATGGTACGTAACCCAGGGTATTTGTAGTAGCTTAGGAGTCGTCTGATTGGTGCATTGAGAATTGGATAATGCGGATCCAGCTGCTAGCAATCATAAGCACGTGATCCTCTCAAAATATGCTTATAACTAAACTTCACTTAGAGAAAAATATACAGTGGTCAATGTGAAAGTGGATCAAAACATCATTAAAGTTGTTCTAAAACTACTGTACAACAATTCCCATTCTTGGTTTTAGACACAAAGGTTTTCTGATCCACTTCTAATGTTGACTACTATAAATTCAGTACTCAGATGTTACCTGTGTATGACAAACAGTTGAATACTTCTATTACTTTAGTCATCATACCCTCATTTAGGGCTGAAAGAAAAATCCCAGAATAGCCCCTACGTCCCCCCCAATCATTTGCTTGCTATTTTATCTAATCTCCCCTGAAACTGACCAGTCCCATGATGCAAGATCTCAGTGTAAACTCTAATCTGAGCGGTGTAGTGAGTTCACCTTCATTCAATCAGTGTGTGGAGAGACTGACCTGAAGTTTGGACAGATTGTCATTACACAGGGGAAAGGATTAAAGAGATTATGCTATTTTGGAGGATTACGAAAAGTAGATTTTTTTTCTTCAGACTAATAAGCCCTGCAGCCACACACACACACACACACACACACTCACTCACACAGCAGAAGAGGAGACTGTGAAGAGTGTGAGAGTCACGTCAGTTTTAACACACAGGATGAAGAACAGCTTGTGTGAAGATCACCACATGCACACATGGGTCGTTTTAAACTTAAGTGCGGTCAAATATGGACTAACCATTTTGTTTAAAAGTGTAATTTAAAGGTCTCCTGAAGTGCTTTGAATTGTGCATTTTTATATTCGTAATCTCAACTGAAACATGAAGACAGGGCGGGACTTGTACTAGTTCCTCCCCTTTTGAAAAACAGCCAATAGAGTTTTGATTTATCAAAGCTCTGCCAATGAAAGTGGTTGAGCTCAAGCGCATATAGTAATACCGCCGTGAAGGGGGCGTGGCATGTCAGCTATTAGAGAGCATTTGATTGGTCAGAAGATTTGATGAGAAACTGAAGTATAAGGTGATGTCAAAAAAAGTTAATCCATTTAGGCGGAGGCGACAAACTGCTAGCATTAGATGTTTATATCTTCTAAAAGCAAATTTTGTCACTTTTTGGAGCACACTAGCTAATTTATCGTTTTAAACTAACGTCAGGTCAAATATGGACTAACCATTTTGTTTAAAAGTGTAATTTAAAGGTCTCCTGAAGTGCTCAGAATTGTGCATTTTTATATTCGTAATCTCAACTGAAACATGAAGACAGGGCGGGACTTGTACTAGTTCCTCCCCTTTTGAAAAACAGCCAATAGTGTTTTGATTTATCACAGCTCCGCCAATGAAAGTGGTTGAGCTCAAGCGCATATAGTAATACCGCCTTGAAGGGGGCATGGCATGTCAGATATTAGAGAGCATTTGATTGGTCAGAAGATTTGATGAGAAACTGAAGTATAAGGTGATGTCAAAAAAAGTAAATCCATTTAGGCGGAGGCGACAAACTGCTAGCATTAGATGTTTATATCTTCTAAAAGCTAATTTTGTCACTTTTTGGAGCACACTAGCTAATAAATAACATTAAGACAAACACACTGATACTAATATCTAAAGAATTGTATTTCAATTTCACACAGACTTTAAACGTAGGCTTATTAACCCTACACAAATCCCTCCCCCACTTATCACTATCCTACAATGACTACGTTTACATGGACATCAGTTTTCGAATGATTTGCCTTAATCTGAATATTTACATGAGTGGCTTTTTGAATGTTCCTTTCATTATCTCGTTTGACATGTTATAGCACATAGAGCAGGGCTATTCAATTGGCGGCCCACAGGCCACACGCGGCCCAGAATCAACCTCCGAGCGGCCCAGCCCGTGGTTCCGCCCATAGATAATAAATTAATATATATTATTCATTAATTGTTATTGAATATATTATATTAATATAAATATAAAGTATTTATTATGTCTATGGTCCCACCAAAAACGCAAATTCCTACGTAAATTACGAAGCCTGCAACAAGCAAACAATGCAGAGCGTGCCCGATTGGAAGCGGTGTGCCTGAGCACGGTTCACTTGGGCTCAGGCGCGGTACACTTGTAGGCTGCAAAGTGTACCTGACCCCGAAACTGAAGAGGAGACGTGACTTTTAAGGGCCTGTTTCATATAAATTTATTAATCATTCTTACTGTTTAATGAACGCAAACTGTCGTAGATTATTAAAGATGCAAACCCCTCACTGCACCACAGCTGCACCTTTAGCAAACCTTCTAATTCCGGCAGTATGAGGATTTTATGATTGTTTATGAGTGTCAAAAGTGGCTGATCTGTTCGGCGAAATATTTGACTGCGTGTCACTGCATCCTAAACCATTAAAATGATATAACGGTATAAAGAAATCTTGACTGTGCTGAGTGAGAGCGCTTATTAAACTGAACAGCGCATCATTGATGATGTAAGCCTGCTCGGGCCCGAATGCAATGTGAGTGTGGGCCGTCGGGGGAGACGGCAGGGGGGACAATTGTGCTTCAGCCCGGTTCAAGGCAACTGTACATCGTGTAAGTATGCCCTCAGATTCTGTAATTCAGCTCTTTTTGTATGCACCGTTTGCTCTGCAAACTGACCAAAGTTAAAAGAGAAACAACGAATAAACCTTATATTTTCCAATAAATTTGTTTGTGTTGGTTTTAAAATTTGTCCATATGAGCTGCTTTGCCGCTAAAATGACTGGCCCAGCTAACCTTATTGGTTTGACAATCTGGCCCAACTAAATTTGTAATTGAATAGCCCTGACATAGAGCAATTAACCTCATTGCGTCACCGCGCTATCCACATTTCCTCCGGAGTTTCATGTCATTTCAGGTGTTTCATTTTTAATTTGTCGACTTTAACTGCAGTTTGGCGCTTTCACATTCATTGAGGAACATTTTATGCATGCCCCCATGACAAACGAGATATTGGATGCGAGTATGAACTGCAGGAAGAGTGTTGTTTTAATGGAGTTTGATACCGCACGATGTATGGGAAAGAAAAACCTTTGCATTTTGTGATGCGAGTTTCTGTGGTCCTTCACTGACTCTGTAGGTGCAGAGAATAGCTTCAAATAGCCGTGTGTGTATGGACTTTCCTGTCACAAAAATCCTACATGACGTTAATAGTTTGACTGCGGTGTTTACATGTTTGTACTGAACTTCAATAATGCAAATTCAGCATAGTCCATATGTCGTAATTCGATTTTGATGTTTTTAATCATAGTTTTGTCTTAATCATATTAAAATCGGATTATTGGCGTCCATGTAAACGTACTCAATATTTCAATATCAGCCTATCGCTCCCCTATCAATTTATGCCCTATCCGGGCTTATAGTAAATAATTTATGTACAAATTACATATTCATTTTAGTCAAAAGCAAACATAAAGTTCTGCAATATGAATACTATGGAAATATTTATGATAGAAAGGAAATGAAATAAATGAAAACAAAACAAAGAAGGCTTAGCCTACAAGTATAATGATGGAAACATTTACAAATTGATTTACTAAAACATAATTCACAAACACACAAACAGTGGCATCTTGAACAAGAAACAATGCATCTATGCATATATAAGAGACAGCAATGAATTGTTTATCTGGGTTTCCCTAGGCTATGTGGATTAAGTTAGCTCATCTTACCTGTCATCTTCCCAGTCCTCAGGTAGGTTCACTGCTTATTCATTGTTATGTATCTTCATGAACTAAAATTTCGCGGACTTAACAACAGAAAACGTTCAGTTCATCAGTGTCGAGTCCTCGCGTTTCAAGCATGGATTGTTTCGAGTCATGCGTTGATTGACAGGTGATGGTCAGGCCGTCCATACACACGTATCCATTTTAGACACTTCTCAAGTTTTTAAGTATATGCTCAACCTTTCCCGGTAACTGTTGTCTGCGTTGTATATCATACAGCAGCACATCTATCAGCATATTTATGTTAATCGTCGATGTTACTCTACTATTCCTGTTTAGCCTGACTTGTCTGCTTGTGAAAGAAAGTTGGGCGCAGGCACAGAATATCTGCCTTATGATTGGTCGGATCGCCTGTCAATCAAACTGCCTGCGAAAGGTCAATTGAAAACATTCATATCAATGGAAAACATTAACTCAGCAGTTGGGTTTGTCCATATTTAGCCCATTGTTGCTTATGACAACCTAGAATTTATTTTAGAGTGTATCATTACATGTTAATGTAGTAAAAGACCACTTAAGTGTACTTGAAGAGAGTACACTTTCACTTAATTTCATGCTATGTACGTTTTAATGCACTCAAGTGTAATAATAAAACATTAGAATTTACACTCTAAAAACGCTGGGTTGTTATAACCCAGCATTAGGTCAAATATCAACAATCCCAACAACAATGTTGTTTTTTTACCCAACATTAGATTACAACAACCCAGCATTTTTACTTTAAAGTATGGTTTAAATAAAGAACATATTAAAGTGTGTGTAACATAGGCATACTTGATCATACTTTAAACTAAAGTGTGTAATTCATTTTAAACATAGAGTTAATAGCCCCTTTTCACACATGTGTGAACAGGCCCTTTTTGAAAATACCGGTAAATTCGTTCCGACTATTTTCCGGAAAGAGAAGTTGTAACATTACCGCTAATTTGCTGGAAGGCTGCGCTGTGTGAACGCAGAAGGAAGATTAGTGGAATGAGACGTCTGATTTAGCCAATCAGAACATTTAGACCCATTCACGTCCACATGGTTTATGAGAATAAAAGCCTTTGAATATTTTTCAAGACACATTTAGCTGCTATATGTTAGTCAGATAACATTTCTGTTACTTCTTAATGCCAACTGTGGAAAAAATATAGATAAAATGCAGATGATAAGCTGTTGTTTGTTTACCTTCAAGCCTGACGTGTGTGCACGTAAAGCAGCCGGTGAGCACCAGCACACACACATATTATGAACATCTCGACGTGCAAAAGTGTTTCTCTATATGTTTTCATCAAAGATGTTCACAATAGTAATCCACAGAGTTTGTAATGTAGTTAAATGTTTACAAATACAAGCGCAGCCGTTTAGAGGTCATTTCTGGTTAATGATGTCAGAATTTACCGGTATTTTGGAATGGATGTGTGAATGGTCTTTTCCGGGGAAAAATCCATAAGGTCCGTGCCTGTGTGAACAGCGCTTTTTTTAATCTACCGGTAAAGTCGTTCCGGAAATTTTCTGGATATTTACCGGTATCACTGTGTGAAAGGGGCTAAAGTTTTACTATATTCTAAATTGAACAGTTATACATGTCTATATACTGTATGTTTGTCGATAGAAAGCAGAGAAAAAAACATGTTAATTTACCATAAATCCTTGTCATATTTAAAGTCATCGGATGTCACTGAGACTTTTATTTTAGTATGTTGATATACTTCCAACTAAAACTGAATAATGAGTTGGGGGTGGGACTTTCTTTTGCACATCATTCCTTCATAGCAAACTGATGATAAGAGGGGTGTGGTTAGGAATGTTGTGTATGCAGTCATTAACCTGACTAAATCAAAGAAGGAGCCAATCCAAATGCAGAAGCAAATGCTCAGATTTTGACTGAAGATAACCAAAAATAAAATAATTAAAAAAATTGTGAATTAACTAACAGATTAGTTGTTCACCTAAAGAATAGCAATGTCTGCTAGCAAAACGACAACACAGGCTCATTGTGAATACCTAACCTCGTATAGATTTCTGGAGAGCACGAATTATGTAGCCAGAGCTATGTATGGCTGCATTTCGTCTTTAAAACGAAATGAAAAACACTGTTACCAGTTTGCTCAGTGGCTCGCCACGTATGCAGACGAATTTGAGAGGCAGAGAGGAGTTGACCACGATGACGGGGTTTGAGTCGGGCAAAGAACGATTCCAGGAAGCAGGTAAAACAAAAACAAAAGGCAAAAAATAAAATAATCAAGTAAATAACAGGGTGAAAATGTGGTAAGATTTTAAAATGTGGTAAAAATCAGGCAGCTACAAGGGCTTTTCTTTTTCTGCATTGCTTTTGATAACACTATCGGTTGGGTTTAGGAAAGGGGGTGATCTGGTCAATCAGTGCTTTTGATAACACTATCGGTTGGGTTTAGGAAAGGGGGTGATCTGGTCAATCAGTGCTTTTGAAAACACTATTGGTTAAGTTTAGAGAAGGGGGTGGGGGAATTGGTCGGTTGGTCAGTCAGTCGGTCAGTCAGTCAGCCGACATCGGCCTCTGGTGGATTTAGGGGAGAACAGCAAGTGCTAACGGCACTTGCAAGCGAAATTTAAGATCTAAAAAAGTGTAAATAGTGGCCTCTGGTGGATTTGCGAAAACAAAAACTGTGAAAAAAATGTACCTCCTCTGATGTATCCCACGGTTTCCAAAAAAATGTATACAGGGGTACGTATCAATAATGAACTTGTGTTGCAAACAAACATTTTAAATTATGATTTGATTTGGACTTCCTTATGCTCTGAGATGAATTTAGTTTACCTTAACACCATGTGATCATGAGTAACAACAACCGCTAATACTGCATCACACGAAGAGTTTAAGGTTATGCTAATTTAGTTTATGCTAATAAAGGTCATGCTAGCAGTGACGTAGTTATGGTGCAGGTTGACAGTGTGCTTCAGATCAAACACCGTAACTTTAGACTGAGATTTGGCTCAAGAAAGATGTGAACTGGACATTATAGGTGTAAAACAACATTTAATGCAAATTCCGCTGATATTTCTGTGGGGGAAAAGTCATGTATATTAGGCATGGCTAGAGAGAAGTCACTTTTAAACCACACATCTTTCTGTGGGTCACGTGTTGTAAACCTGTTGCGAAATCAGAGAGGGGAAATCTTTCACCCTCATGCGAAATTCCAGATTAAATATCAGATATGTGCTGATAAGCAGTGTTTTACTGGTAAATTGTTCAGCATCAGTGAGAAGAAACTAAGGACACTTTATAACTAGTGAGGAGATTACATTCCTCTAACTAACAAACTTAAAAAAAATGACTTAATTAAATTAAAATAAAGGAGCATTTTACATTTTCCCCCAGTAAAATGTAAATTTCCCTAAAACAATGTCAGTTTTCATTCATTTATCCAATCCTTCATTTTCTTTTAGCTTAGTCTCTATTTCAGAGGTCGCCACCGCGGAATGAACCACCAACTTTTCCAGCATATGTTTTATGCAGCGGATGCCCTTCCAGCCACAGCCCACCCATACACACTTAATCACACACACACTCACAGACAGTTTAATTTATCCAGTTCACCTATACCGCATGTCTTTGGACTGTGGGGAAACTGGAGCACGGGGAGAACATGCAAACTCCACACAGAAATGCCAACTGGCCCAGCTGGGACTGGAACCAACAACCCTCTTCCAGTGAGGCAATAGTCCCTAAATGCAGCCTTGATGATGCAAGCTGAGACTGCATATCTCAGTGATGCAATGTCAGACACAATGTCAGACACATTTAATGGAGCTAGTGACATCACTGAGAGGGGTAGAGGTGGGGTTAGGTGAGCGCATTAAAAAGCATTGGACGCAACTCAGATTGCCCTGCACCAGGTCTGTTGAGAAGACCCCTCTCAACAATGCTGACCACTGAGCCACCGTGCCACCCCAAGATCAGTTTTCTTTAGCCTAAAAATAATTCATTCATTCATTTTGTTAATAATAATTATTATTTTTAATCATAATATCGATAATAATAATAATATTTAGAATCAAAATTAGCTTTGTTGGCAAATGTTGTTGGGTTGCAAGGACTTGGTCTTGATGTATTTGTGCTTAACAATGACAATAAAATATCATTATAAATAGAAATTAGTCCCTTATTTATCAAAAGTCGCCACAGCAGAATGAATCGGCTACTATTCCATCATATGTTTTACACAGCGGATGGCCGTCCAAAAAAAAAAAAATAAATAAATAAATAAAAATTATAAAAATATAAATTAAAATTGAAAAATTATATATATATATATATATATATATATATATATATATATATATATATAGATGTGTGTGTGTGTAATGAATTTATGTTCAGTCATTGATTAAACAGGCAAGTGTAAATCTCATAGTTTCAATTAATAAGATGAAGCAGATGTGACTGTTATTGTAATCTATATTAATATCTATATTAATATTATTATTATTATATTTAAATTCTGTTTAAAAATGTGCAGTAAGCTGAATCACAACAGTACTATTCAAATGTAAAGCAATTACTCAGGATGAACTTGGAATTTGTAAAATAACTCAAAAATAATAATGACAATAATTACATTACAAAAATGTTTACAATGATGATATAATAGAAGCTCAACTCAAAAAAGTTCCCGAGCTTGTTTTTAAAAAATCATGCTTTTTCTAAGTTTACATAAACACAATAGCAAAAGTACAGAAAAATCATAAGTAAAACTACCATTACTTGCCTAAAAATGTAGCACACATTGGCTAATCAGGAGGACCGGGAGAATTCCCGGTGGCCCGGTCCGTTTTTTGTCCATGAGGGCCGGTGTCCCTAGCTGCTTGCACTCTCAGCAGTCGCACTTTTTAAACTTATTTTTAACTTATTTATTTATTTGACCACACCCTATTCATTATTTTGCCAGCTACGCTCTTTTTATTTATTTTCTCGCAGCCTCATGAACAAAATGCAGCCTGCAGGTTAATGATGATGTAACGATTATCTGACCCCAAACAGCGGCACCTTAGTGAAAATAAGAATTTGAATAATTAATATTAATGAATAGTACACATACTTGATGAAAATCAGATGATTCACTACATTAATAAATCTGACATAATTTGATCAGGGATTTAAAAAAGCGAACAAAAAGATTAAGCCATCAATAGAACATTGAAAGAAATGGTTAAGAGTCTTGCTGATGACAGTGCAATACTTTTTTCATCCACACGCACTGGCATAATATCGCCATTGTGGTCCAGTGGTCAGCACGTTGTGTTACGATACCACTGTCTGGAGTTTGAATCTCATCTGTGTAATTTTTTTTTTGTTTTTTTCTTCACTTTTATTGTTAAGACATATATTACTGTTTGGGTTATTTATATAGGTGTACAGATTTTAGTATTATTTTTTTGTGTGACCACCATTACAAAGGACTGGATATATATAGGTTGGGTTTAGGTTGTGATGACCAAAATTCAATGTCTAGCCAGCATCTAAGGACAACGTTATTTTAATGTCAAATATTAATATTTGGTTGATTACATCCAGAATTTTGCACAGGATATATATTCAGATATTGCAGGAAAGGGCATTGTGATGTTTTAAAGAATAGTGTTGGAGATTTAGCTCCCCTTTAACGTTCTCATATTTATGAAAAACATTTGAAGTTCTAAAGCAGCTGTGTCCTTGAAAAAGACGTCGTAGTGTCATTAGAAACTGAATTGGTAATGACCTTATTTTAATATAGTCAGTCGTGAACTGAAGTGGGCCGGTCTAAGGATTAAAACTCCAGGGCTGAAAAGGAGTCCCACTCCGGCCCTGGTAGCGCAAGTAGAGTAAAAGTATCTGATGTAAATATTACTCAAAGTATGAGTAAAAAGTAGACCAAAAGTATCCAAGAGTACTGAGTAGAGAGTATTACGCTGTAAAAAGCGGATGCATTTACATGTTATTTGTGGGTGTGTGTAAACGTAACATTCTGTAGTACATTTACTTATTGCCCAGCAGGCACACAGCGTCATAAGACGTTAATATTAGGTTGGGTTTAGGTTGTGATGACCAAAACTCAATGTCTAGCCAGCATCTAAGGACAACGTTATTTTAATGTCCAATGTTGATATTTGGTTGATTTTAGGTTGTGTTGGAAAGTGACCAAAATCCAACGTCTAGCCAACATCTTAAACCAGCATCATACTGACGTCAAATACTGACATTTATTTGTCAGGTGTGGCAACCGAAATCCAACATTTGATAGATGTCATAGTGGTAACGTTCACACAATGTCAAGCGGTAACATCATCAGACGTTGATATTTGGTTGATTTTAGTTGGATGTTGGGTTCTGACATAAACCCAATTTTCATTTCCAAACAAAATGCAACATCCCTATGACATTTGGGTACAACTTCAGTCTGACATCATGTTGACAACTTGTGCCTGCTGGGTGTTAAAGGCCATTTTGGTCATCATACAGTAAACATCCGTCATTTTTTCATCAGTGACAAGCATCTAAACCAGGGGTCACCAAACTTGTTCCTGGAGGGCCGGTGTCCTGCAGATTTTAGCTCCAACCCTAATCAAACACACCTGAACAAGCTAATCAAGGTCTTACTAGGTGTACTTGAAACATCCAGGCAGGTGTGTTGAGGCAAGCTGGAGCTAAACCGCGCAGGGACACCGGCCCTCCAGGACCGAGATTGGTGACCCCTGTTCTAAACAGTCTCTGGGTCAATGCGTGGAAGGATTTTGGACATCTTCTTGGACACTTATAATGCTTTCAAACAGTTTACTGCAATTATAAATCACCCGTGTCTTGAGGTAGTTCATTATGCTGCGATTTACCTCTTTACTTCTATGTGTGATTTGATTGGACAGGAATCACATGACTGATTTTTCTATTCCCCATAGACAAGAAGAACTAAAGTAGTGACTGGAGGTTGAAGGAAAGTAGTTGAGTAAAAGTACAGATAGTGCAGTGAAAATGTTTTCAAGGGAAAGTAAAAGTACACATTTTTAAAACTACTTGGTAAATTACAAGAAAAACTATTCAGTTCCAGTAGTTTGAGTATTTGTAATGGACAATATGCAGAAAAGTGTTCAGTTTTTAGTAGAAACAAGTCACGTTAACAGCCCTGAAGAAGCGCAGCGTGGACTCCTTGAACTGCTTGTGTTGAGTTTGGAGGTCTGATAAAGAGATGCATCTGGAGGAGTTAAAGGAGGGACAATGTATCCGACTCTCTCCTGCTCTCCAGGGAGGAGCGAAGGGAAGGAATAGACTGGAGAAAAAGTGTGTCTGCCAGAGGCCGGCGGAGCTCTAATCAAACAGCACACAGGCTTAGCGCAAAAACCGGGGGTAAAAATATCCACCTATTTATACGCAGGCAGGAAGGGCTCCCCTCTGGAAGAACGACACAGGACTAGGCTTCTGCCGGTACCAAACATTCTTATTACGATTAAATGCTGAATGTTTTAATAATAACAATAATAACAATAATGCTAAAAGGTTACTTTAACAGGTAACTAAATATATACGTTATGTAGAGTTGATTTTTGTTTCATTTTTAAATATTTCCCAAATAATGTTTAACAGAGCAAGGAAATTTTCACAGTATTTCCTATAATATTTTTTCTTCTGAAGAAAGCCTTATTTGTTTTATTTCAGCTAGAGGAAAAGTAGTTTTCAATATTATTATTTAATTTTTAATCAATATTATTATTTAATTTTTAATCAATATTATTATTTAATTCTAATCAATATTATGATTTATTTTTAATCAATATTATTATTTAATTTTTAATCAATATTATTATTTAATTTTAATCAATATTATTATTTAATTTTAATCAAAATTATTATTTAATTTTTAATCAATATTATGATTTATTTTTAATCAATATTATGATTTATTTTTAATCAATATTATTATTTAATTTTAATCAATATTATTATTTAATTTTTAATCAATATTATTATTTAATTTTAATCAATATTATTATTTAATTTTAATCAAAATTATTATTAAATTTTTAATCAATATTATGATTTATTTTTAATCAATATTATGATTTATTTTTAATCAATATTATGATTTATTTTTAATCAATATTATTATTTAATTTTAATCAATATTATTATTTAATTTTAATCAAAATTATTATTTAATTTTTAATCAATATTATGATTTATTTTTAATCAATATTATGATTTATTTTTAATCAATATTAATATTTAATTTTAATCAATATTATTATTTAATTTTAATCAAAATTATTATTAAATTTTTAATCAATATTATGATTTATTTTTAATCAATATTATGATTTATTTTTAATCAATATTATTATTTAATTTTAATCAATATTATTATTTAATTTTAATCAAAATTATTATTAAATTTTTAATCAATATTATGATTTATTTTTAATCAATATTATGATTTATTTTTAATCAATATTATTATTTAATTTTAATCAATATTATTATTTAATTCTAATCAATATTTTTATTTAATTTTAATCAATATTATTATTTAATTTTAATCAATATTATGATTTAATTTTTAATCAATATTATGATTTAATTGTTAATCAATATTATTATTTCATTTTAATCAATATTATTATTTAATTTTTAATCAATATTATTATTTAATTTTAATCAATATTATTTAATTTTAATCAATATTATCATTTAATTCTTATCAATATTATTATTTAATTTTAATCAATATTATTATTTAATTTTTAATCAATATTATCATTTAATTCTAATCAATATTATTATTTAATTTTAATCAATATTATTATTTAATTTTAATCAATATTATTATTTTAATTCCCTTATTGTTTAAAAATGAACTATAGTTTGTAGAACCTGTATTCTGTTTTATTTGTAGTGTAAATCTTTTGTTGTTATTGCAATAAATAAACAAATGATTACGCCATGTGATCGGTCATCATGACTGCCGGTGGTTGCTAGATCGGATATGGATGCGGCCGGAAGTTAACAATAATTAATTATATTATTTATTAAATTTACCAGTTACTGTATTTTATTAACGTCTAAACCAACCGTTACAATACTGTAAAAATATTAAATATTGTTATACAGTGTCATAAAAAATTCTGCTATATTGATGTGCATTTTGCAACTCCAGCCGGTTGCGTATCCGATCTAGAATTTACTATAACTGCTGCAACTTTGAGCCCTGAATTGTCCAGCTTGACGGCTCCGTTTTCAACTCCGCCCCCGCCTGCGCTCGGCTAATCTCGTGGATCGCCGGCTGCAGCCGTATTTCATGTCAAAGGCACCTATTGTCTTGTTGACACTGGAGCATTTTAAAGTCGCATCTATCAGCTGGTCTGTCTATGAGCTGACATACAAGCAATCTGCTGATGGATCAACTGATCTACGCTGCTTTAAAACGCTCCAGTGTTTCTGTATCTGTGGTTTTGCACTCGGCGAACAGCAATGAAGCCTGGTACTGATGACCTTCACAGCCAATCACATGATTTCTGTAAAGAATGTGATCACTATAGCCAATCAGCTGTGTTTAAGCACCCGATCAAATGTTTGCAAGAGAATAGATGTTTTTAAAATTTCAGTATCAATTGCTATACGAACACTAGTTCACTTCAGCACTTCACTTACACCACTGAGGTCTGCATCATGTCACAATCCCTAATAATAGGATGTCAGGCTCTCCTCTGTTCTGGAGTCAGTCTTCAGATACGCTTCCTCATTCTTTGTGGCCCAGAGATGTTCATGTTGTTCAAGCTGAACACAGTTGTAATCATCACATTAGCTCTTATGAACTCTCCGAACTCCTTTTCTTCTTGTAGCTATTCACAATGTAAGGACAGTTTATATTCGTTAAAGAGACAGTTCACCCCAAAAATGAAAATGTACTCACCATTTACTGTTCC